>NC_091303.1:27280412-27583534 GCF_038502225.1 Cherax quadricarinatus | reverse complement strand
GGATCCATTACCTTTGTAACTTGTGAGTTCATTACCTTTGTACCTAGTTCAGCTATCAAAACTTTGGGGGCCCAGTCCCTGGACCCATTACGTACCTCTGTAATCTGTAAATACCTTTGTAATTTGTCATGATTGTGACTAGACCTACCTGGAGTTCATTACCTTTGTAAATTGTGAGTTCATTACCTTTGTAAATTGTGAGTTCATTACCTCTGTAACTTGCTCAGCTATCAAAACTTTGAAGTCCAGTCCCTGGACCAATTATGTATCTCTGTAATCTTTTGACTACCGCCCACAGGATGGGTATGGGGTGTTAGGTAAGACACATATGCAACAGTTAGACAACTTTATTCCGAAACGTTTCGCCTACACTGTAGGCTTCTTCAGTCGAATACAGAAATTTCTGTATTCGACTGAAGAAGCCTACAGTGTAGGCGAAACGTTTCGGAATAAAGTTGTCTAACTGTTGCATATGTGTCTTACCTAACAACCTGTCGGTATTGTATACCATTTTGATGTTCATCTTGTCAGACACTGCAACACATGGCATCTTGGTACAGAAAACACCTTGGACAAGCTTTTCAAGTGAGAAGTGTTGGATCTGAGAGGGACATGACCTTTCAGTGGTTACATTCTCACTACTACTACTACTACTACTACTACTACTACTACTACTCTGCACCTCTCCTTCCGACAGTATTTAAGTCTCCGCACTGTCGCTTGATCTTCAGATAGTTCCTGATTATGGAACTGAACTTCTCCAGGCCGAGGGACTGACAACCTCAAATTCTACGACTACAAGGGTGATGGACTGATTACATCGTCTTCACATCTCTACTGTTCCTGCCTAATTTCTGTATTCGACTGAAGAAGCCTACAGTGTAGGCGAAACGTTTCGGAATAAAGTTGTCTAACTGTTGCATATGTGTCTTACCTAACAACCTGTCGGTATTGTATACCATTTTGATCTTCATGGGTATGGGGTGCATAATAAACATATTAAACTGGCTGTGGTAGACTGGATGGCCTCATCCTCAGTTACCATTAAAGGACTGTTATCAGGTTTACATCGAAGGTTGTTTGGGTTCTGATTGCAGTCCTTGTGGGAAACTGTAACCCCAACTTCTTTACAGTTAATACACTTAAATTTTTGGCTGTCCAGGCCTACTGTGCATTCTCTAGTGGAATGTTTCCCAGCACATTTACCACACAGTCTACTGCAACATGGCCATAGTGCTGGCATTTAATAATAATAATAATAATAATAATAATAATAATAATAATAATAATAATAATAATAATAATAATAATAATAATAATAATAAAAATAATAATAATAATAATCCTTATTTAACAAGTAAATGTACAACGTATACAACCCTAGCTGGGGTCAATGACATATAACATGAAACCCCTGGTTATGTAGAGCATTTCGGGCAAATTTGGTTATAATTTTGTCCCCAGGATGCGACCCACACGAGTCGGCTAATACCCAGATACTTATTATACTGCTAGGTGAACAGAGACAGCAGATGTCCTAAAAAAAAATAAAGTAATGTTTCTACCAATACCGGGAATCGAACCATGGACTTAATGTGTGAATTGAGTGCGCTAACCACCGAGCTACGGGATACCATTGGCAATACGCGCATGACTAAGGATGATATCATGGTTATCATGCGTGATGCTTCATACACATTCAAGTATCTCCACAATGATTTTGAAATTTCAAAAACATTGGCATACATGATACTTAAGCACCACCAACACAACACAGGAGTCACATGATTTCAACGTCTACCCGTCCTCATCATAGGCAGAGGTTGTTTTGATAAGGACCTGCCTCGCATGGGCCAGTAGGCCTTCTACAGTGTTCCTCCATTCTTATGTTCTTATGTTCTTATGACATTCCTCAGGTCACGTGCGTCACACCTCACTCTCCGCCTATATATATATAATGCCTTTCTACCTCTGTGTGTTACACAAAACAGACTCATAACAAGGACTCTTCGACTGGCTTCTGCACTGGAAAGACGTACCTGCTCCTGGTTGGGAGGATCAGACCTCGATACTCAGCAACTAGAACAGGCAAGAGAAGAGGAACTCTTCATCCTGCTCCAGGACTTGGTGCGTAGCTGGCTGCCTGCCCCTGGGCAGACAGTTGGCCTCTGCACTCTTGTAGCTGGGTGAAGTCTTCCCTACTCTGTCTCCCTACGATCCCCGTTGGGGAGGGGAAATTTTACCAGCATCGTCTTCACCTTCATTGCACGATGAGCTACGCAAATCGTGTCAAGATCAAACCAACAAGTGGTACCGTTGATGATTCAACGAAGACTGCTCTTGCAACTGTTGTTCAAGGAGCACTGCAAGTTAAATTCAACACCATTTTGTCCCTGAAAGAAGCATTCATTGTCGTGTGTCACGATGATGCTGAAGCAGAGAAGCTACTCACTACAGATGCCACAACTACACTTACCGCTCAAGGGTTTACTGTTATGTCATCTCCTGCCCTCAGGGCCAGGAAATCAGTATTCCTTAAAAAACTGGACAAGATTCTGACGTCTCAATCACCTGCAGAACTCAAGACATCCATCGAGACGCAAAATACTTGGGCTACTGTTGACAGCATCACAAAAATCCCGAATGTATCGTCCATGCTCAAGGTCACCTTCACCGACGTTAACATGGCTGCCACAGCTCTGAACGAAGGTCTTGCTGTTTACTACTACTTCATCAGTCCAACCTACATCGAAGCAGAGAGATATCAGTACATCCAACACTGCTGGAACTGTTATTCTTACCATCACACCACCAAAGCATGTCCAGTAAAAGACAAGAAGTTCTGCACTACATGTGGTAGTGAGGGACACACCTTCAGTTCCTGCACCGCTGCTAATCCACCACAACCATCGTGCTTAAACTGTAAAAGTAACGACCACCATACATTGGCAGCAAAATGTCCTACACGAAAGAATATTGTGAAGAAAACACAAGATGCAGCAAAGAAAAAACCTACTAGCAACACACCAACGTATGCAGCAATTGCAAAGATACAAGCTAACACTACAAAATTACTTCAAGCTACTACTCAGCCAGCCTCCACCATCATCACTCCTCCAGCATGTGACGTAACCAAGATCCACTACTGTCTATTATACGCTCACATGCAAAATATGGCTGTACCTGGATCTTTTAACTCTACCATCAACGAGTTATTTGCACTAAATAATATGCCATCATTCATATTCCCAGCATCTCCACCTTCGGAAGAAATACTAAAATTCACCAAGGACCTAATCAACACTTCTACGCCTGCAGCTCCAACACCATCAACAACTAGTGACGTCACTCCAACAACGTCCAATGAGAAGCCTCCATTGCCTCCACTCCTCAAAGAAACCGACCAATCAGAAGCCTTTCCACCAGAAACATCCTCTCATTCGTCCATTGACGATGAAGTAGAAAATGTACATTCACCAGCACCAACACTATCATCCCAAGACCCAAGATCCAACAAGTATCTTGATTGGGGTGAAATATCTTTCTGTACCACAGAAAATTATCCTCGAGAAATGGAGCCAGCTGAACTCAAATCTCACCTCATCCAAAAAACAGTCAAGTTTGTTGAACATCCTGACGTTGATTGTAAAAGTGAACTTTCAGAACTTATAAAGCATCTTGAAACAGTTATCAAAGACCCTCGATATCGACACTTGTTAACTCGTCTCATGATAATTTCTATCCAACGCTTTAAACGACTTGAAAATGGATCAGCATTCACCAAGGAAAATTACTTCGTTAAGAAAAAACGCCACAATTCCAGATAACCACCAAGCCATTATGAAATGACCAATCAACGTTGAGCTCCTCCCTTGTCGCCTGCAGCCACCAATCACCATCAAGAAGCAGCAATCTTCCATCCAGCAAGTTGCAGTCAGCTCCTACAGAGTTCCTGTTGTCTCTACGTCGTCTTTTATCATTGTTATCCAGGCTTAGCAGTTGGGTCTAGTCCTGACTCTTCTCTCTTCGACTCAAGACATTCCTCTCCCCGTCTATTCTTCGCACTGTCCCCACTTGCCCCTCGCCCCTCGTGGGTACTTACCTGTGAGTCCGATCTGATCCGATCTGATCTGATCTGATCTGTATGTTAGAAGTGATCAAGGTCCCAGGACCGAAACGTTTTCTAATAAATATGTCATAGTGTTTGCTTACGTGTCTTTCTAAACCAACTTGTCGGTATTTATTACCAAGGTTTATACAATCTTTTGACTACCGCCCACAGGATGGGTATGGGGTGCATAATAAAGATATTAAACTAACTCCAGCCCCTTCTTGAAGACAGCCAGGGGTCTATTGGTAATTCCCCTTATGTATGCTGGGAGATAGTTGGACAGTCTTGGGTCCCTGGCACTTACTGTGTTGAAATTAAGACACATGTGCAACATCTGGGTATCTTTATTGTAGACGTTTCACCATCCAGTGGCTCTATCAATACAAATTAAAGGACATAATTTGAAGACAGTAGAACTATATACAGAAGATGAGGTAATAAGTCCCTCAGCCTTGGAATTGGTGCGTAGAGCACCGTAGTCGTGGTGATTATGGGGTCTGGTGCACTTCGCACCAATTCCAAGGCTGAGGGACTGATTACCTCATCTTCTGTATAAACCTGTTTATACTGTCTTCAAATTATGTTCTTTAATTTGTATTGAAAAGCCACTGGATGGCGAAACGTCTACAATAAAGATGCCCAGATGTTGCACATGTGCCTTAATTTCATCTTGTCGATATTGTATACCACTCTTGCACACTTACTGTGTTGTCTCTTAACGTGCTAGTGGCGCCCCTGCTTCTCACTGGGGGGATGTTGCATCGTCTGCCGAGTCTTTTTCTTTCATAGTGAGTCATTTTCGAGTGCAAATTTGGTACTAATCCCTCTAGGATTTTCCAAGTGTATATAATCATGTATCTCTCCCGCCTGCATTCCAGGGAGTACAGGCTCAGGAACTTCAAGCGCTCCCAGTAATTGAGGTGTTTTATCTCCATTATGCGCGCCGTGAAGGCTCTCTGTACATTTTCTAGGCCAGCAATTTCACCTGCCTTGAAAGGTGCTGTTAGTGTGCAGCAATATTCCAGCCTAGATAGAACAAGCGACCTGAACAGTGTCATCATGGGCTTGGCATCCCTAGTTTTGAAGGTACTCATTATCCATCCTGTCATTTTTCTAGCAGAAGCGATTGATATAATGTAATGGTCTTTGAAGGTGAGATCCTCCGACATGATCACTCCCAGGTCTTTTTCGTTCTGTTGTGTGGTTGGAATTTGTTTTATACTCCAAAGTAGTTTTAATTTCCTCACGTTCTCCATATCGGAGTAATTGAAATTTCTCATCATTGAACTTCATATTGTTTTCTGCGACCCATTTAAAGATTTGGTTGATGTCCGCCTGGAGTCTTACAGTGTCTTCAATGGAAGACACTGTCATACAAATTCGGGTGTCATCTGCAGAGAAAGACACGGTGCTGTGGCTTATATCCTTGTCTGTGTCAGATATGAGGATGAGGAACAAGATGGGAGCGAGTATTGTGCCTTGTGGAACAGAGCTTTACTCTGTTTACTACTACTTTTTGTGTTCTATTTGTTGGGAAATTATAGATCCATCTACCAACTTTTCCTGTTATTCCTTTATCACGCATTTTGTGCGCTATTACACCATGGTCACAGTTGTCAAACGCTTTTGCAAAGTCTGTATATTACATCTGCATATTGTTTGTCTTCTAGAGTATCCAGGACCTTGTCATAGTGGTCCAGTAGACGGGACAGACAGGAGCAACCTGCTCTAAACCCATGCTGCCCTGGGTTGTGTAACTGATGGGTATCTAGATGGGCGGCGATCTTGCATCTTAGAACCTTTCAAAGATATTTATATGGGACGTTAGTGCTATTGGTCTGTAGTTCTTTGCTTTTGTTTTACTGCCCCCTTTGTGGAGTGGTGCTATGTCTGTTGTTTTTAGCAGCTGTAGGACGACCCCTGTGTCCATGCTCCCTCTCCATAGGATGTTAAAAGTACGTGATAAGGGTTCTTGCAGTTCTTGATGAACACGGAGTTCCATCAGTCTGGACCTGGGGCAGAGTGCATGGGCATGTCATTTATCACCTTTTCGAAGTCATTTGGAGTCAGGATAATATCAGATAGGTTTGTCTACCAAATTCTGTCTCTCATAAAAAAATTCATTTAGGTCATCGACTCAGTCTGGTTAGCGACTCACTAAAAACCAAGTCATATTGGGACTTGGGTAGCTCACTCATTTCCTTGCTGTCATCCTACACAGATGCTACAATGACATTCTACGTAGATAAAAAGACCTCATCCTACGTAGATAAAAAGACATCTCATCCTACGTAGAGGCTACGATAACTCATCCTACGTAGATGCTACGATAATTCATCCTACATAGATGTCAGTGAGGCCTGAGTGGTTGAGGGGAGAGGACGTGTGTGTTGAGTGAAGTCCTAGGCCTTCTATATCAGAACTGCTTATCTCACCCGACTGATAACTCATCATGCAACAAATATCGTTGGAGCGCAGCTGAATTGCTGCTGGAACTCTTATGTGTGAACTGTGACTAGTGATATACCTAGTGAAACACAAACATGTTGATTTGTAGTGGCTGTAGGAGGCCTTCCTTCACTCCACCTCGCCTGTCTCCCCTCCTTCCTCGATTTGGAACTCAGCCATTCGCCTCTATTTACTTATGGTCTAGAGGCGGTTTTTGCCAGACCACATAAATGCTTGAGTGCCCGTGTCAGTCCTCTGTGCCACACTCCACTCATCTTACGAATATGTCTCCTGTGTGCCTACCTGCCTGCTACAAGCAAATATCCAAGTGGTTGACACGGGCTTAGCAAGCACATTCAAGCAAGCTTGAAAGCAGCATTCCAAGCTAGCCAGGACAAGCTAAGGCAGCCTGCAGTTACAGCTCCTGACCCCCAGCATGTCTATGTATACGTTCTACAGTGCTGCTGGCATACCAGTGTTTCCTGTAGTGGCTTAGTTAAGAACAACTTAACGAGCATTGCAGTACTGACGTTTTAAGTGGGACATGCCAGAGGTTCACCTATAAACATAGTAAGTTTGTGCTAGAAGTGTTAAGTGCTGCAGATTTGTTGTAACTATTTGCACGAGTGGATTTCACTGACTTAGGACATTGTGCTACCATCAGTACCTACGTAGGCTTAAAATGAGTGAGGAATGTCTGGCCTGCTGGGTGACCTTGAAAATGGCACTATAAGACCCGCATGCCACTTACACCCATACTGCGTGTGTCTAGTGAGGTGAATGTCCCTTCCTCGACTTTCCTATTCACCGGTATCCCTTAACTCGTCGCCATTATCTAGATAAGATAAGATAAGATTTCGTTCGGATTTTTAACTCCGGAGGGTTAGCCACCCAGGATAACCCAAGAAAGTCAGTGCGTCATCGAGGACTGTCTAACTTATTTCCATTGGGGTCCTTAATCTTGTCCCCCAGGATGCGACCCACACCAGTCGACTAACACCCAGGTATTTATTTGCTGCTAGGTGAACAGGACAACAGGTGTAAGGAAACGTGTCGGAATGTTTCCACCCGCCGGAAATCGAACCCGGGCCCTCCGTGTGTGAAGTGGGAGCTGTAGCCACCAGGCCACCGGGCCACTTATGGGATATGGGCGAGTTTAGCTGATCCAGGCTAAACAGCGCTCCAAGCCAGCCTTTGTGAACGTTCTACAGTGTTCTGGCCGTACCTTCGGTGTTGTGAGAACTAGTTCTTATGTAGTGAAAATTTGTCTGTCATTCCAAGACACGCGTGCTAGATGTGTTAAGTGCTGCGGGTTTGGAGTAATTAACAAGTAGTACAGTGTTGGTAACTCTCGAGACGACTGTGGGCCCACTGAATGACCTTGAAAATCGCACTGCGACCCGCAAGCCACTACGGCCATATTGCCTGTGTCTAGCGAAGTGAATATCCCTTCCTTGTCCCTTCTATTCACCATTATCCTTTAGCCCATCGCCAGTGTGAAACTCCTGTCAGCTATGAGTATAGCTGATGGTGTTGACGTAGATGATGGTGAAGGCAGATTTGAAACATATTTTAGTAAACAGGCTCGGAAAAAAGAACGAGGCTTCCAGAGAAAGCTTGCTGAAAGCAATACAGTGGGCGCACACCCTCCCAAAGCTGTCAGGTTAGATTTCCCTAACAACACTGATCAAGAGACCAAGTTTAACTGGTTTTTCGAAGCTAGTGTAAACACTCATGAGAAAACGATCAAGTTTGTCCACGATGAGGATAACTACGTCTTTGTGCCTAATGATTCAGCATTTATAGACAAACTTCTCACTTGCGAATATGCCAACATCAAACTCTGAGCTGCCCCACCAAGGGCTTATTGTCATCTACAATGTCAACAAGCACTTGAATCCTCAATATCTGGCGTCAGAGCAAGTTGCAAGCCCTCGTCGACTTTCCAACGGTCTGATATTAGCTGAGTGGACTGGCCAGGGGACTCTACCACGCTATATTCACTCCCGCGCAGCCCTCAACAGACGCTATTACATTGCATTGTACAGACCTCCTCAACGTCGATGTTATAAGTGTCAACGCTGGGGCCACATTGCCAGGAAATGCCCATCTAAGTCACACTGGTGTGCAGTGTGTGCCAATGCTCATCCTTCTGGATGGTGTTATGATATGATCAAACAGCAACAGACTGTTGCTAAACAGTGTATCAATTGTAAGACCTCAGGAGTCAGCAGCTCATGCTGACTGCAGTGTGAGGGCTGATCGCATCACAGCAACCGCACTTCACCCTGTCCCCCTCATTATGACCCCCCAGGACTACCAGGTACCTCGGGTATGAATACTGGCTCATGCCTGCCCTCAGACAATGGGGTTGAGCACCTCACCTGGGGAGCACGTCAACAGACCTCCATCACGTCGGCTGTCAATACCAGCCTAGCTGAGTCAGCTGGCAGTCAGCCAACGAGCTCAGCTGACTGGGACTTCACGTGGCCCGGTGGTCTGGTGGCTAAAGCTCCCGCTTCACACGCGGAGGGCCAGGGTTCGATTCCCGGCGGGTGGAAATTTCGACACGTTTCCTTACACCTATTGTCCTGTTCACCTAGCAGCAAATAGGTACCTGGGTGTTAGTCGACTGGTGTGGGTCGCATCCTGGGGGACAAGATTAAGGACCCCAATGGAAATAAGTTAGACAGTCCTCGATGACGCACTGACTTTCTTGGGTTATCCTGGGTGGCTAACCCTCCGGAGTTAAAAATCCGAACGAAATCTTATCTTATCTTATCTTCACGTCTCCAGATGTTCCAAGTCTTGCTCCTGTGGTATACAACCTGATGTCGCGCATAAAAGTACTGGAAACACAACAATTTCTCCTGAAACAACAACTTGAACAACACAAGGAAAGATGTGTAGAGTGTACCAATAACAAGATTGTCACAATTTGTGAAAGCAAGTGTAAGGCTGCTGAACAAGGTGGTGGTGGTGTTCTTAATTACAGTAATGACGAATATAATACTTGTGTTGATAACTATAGTGAGCATCACAATAAAGGCAATGGTGTCTATGATGTTAGTAATAGTGATGACCGTAATATAAGTGGTGGTGAAGAGTGTGATGAGAGCGGTGGTGTCTATAATGTTAGTAATAGTGATGAGCATAATATAAGTGGTGGTGAAGAGTGTGATGAGAGCGGAGGTGTCTATAATGTTAGTAATAGTGATGAGCGTAATATAAGTGGTGGTGAAGAGTGTGATGAGAGCGGTGGTGTCTATGTTAGTAATGGCGATGAGCGTAATATAAGCGGTGGCGCAGAGTGTGATGAGGTTAACCACATAGACATTAATGTTGAATACAATACTGTTGATAAATGTAATGAACACAATGTTGGTAGTGGCGTTGGTGATGACAGCTGTAGTGTTGCGTGTAATGTTAGTGGAGGAGGGAATGTGAGTGGTGGTGTCACCTATCATACATTCACACATAAACAGCGTCATGCTCTGAGTTTACGAAGACTCCCACGAGGCCTTACAACTGGAAGTGCACTTACAAAACTCATGGACAATGGTAGCACTGTTGACATTGATAAGGTCTGCTATTTATATGAACAATTTTTTCATTATGCTGAGAAACTCAAGATGATCCCAGGACTACTATAATGGATCAAAACTCGTATAAACTTTCTATATTAAGCTGGAATATTGCATCACTTAGAAAAAGACTTCCTGACCTTCATCATAAAATAACCACCGAACCCATTGATGTTGTGTGTCTACAAGAGTGCAGAGTCCCTGAAAAATCCCAACCCCCTAAATTACCATCATTTGTTGCATATAACCTCAAATCTACTAACTCTTGTGTTCTATATATTAAAAAATCACTTCCCCATCAACTTCTTGCACATAAGAAAACAGAGGGGCTACAATATCACGGTGTTAGGATTTATATAGGGAACTCTGCTCTCAACATATTTAACTTGTACGCTCCTACTGATAAGTTTAATTACTTGGAGCTCCCAACTTGTGCTCATTCTGAGCCTACTCTTATTATTGGCGATTACAATGCAAGACACAAAAGCATTGGAAACTCTCAGTTTGGTAATCGTAATGGCAATCAGCTGTTGTCACTTTTAAACAGTCATGATAATGTGCAAATTGTAGGTGACCTTGAACCCACATATATCTACGGAGGCGTCCTTGATCTGTGTCTTGGCTTCAACATTACTTCTGCCAGCTGTGAGTCTTCCATTGTAACAGATATAGCGTCTGATCATTTCCCTAGGCTAACCTCACTAGATATTTGTAATACTATCCTTCCTGGTGGGATATTCAAACTGAAACGTTTTAATGTTCCCACTGATCAGCATGATGACTTTGTTGCACATGTGACTGACTGGTATAATTCCTATGAGTGTTCCTCTGTAGAGACCTTTAACAATGATCTTGTGAGCAGTATTCAGAACTACTTAGAGCCGCCACTGCAACCTCTTGGTACTCTAAACCCAACAAACTTCCATAATAATCATACCTCCTTCAAAAACCATACTTATTACAATGATTTCTTTCAGCGGGTTAGCGGCAGCGGCAGCAGCGACTTCCAAGCTCCGTACTTTTCTCCAACAATCAGAGCTACCAATGCTCCTATGATGACCCAGTTACAAGCAAAACTGCACTACCCAACGTAGCACCCAGAATGACCAAAGATTACCAACAGTGAAACCTACAAATCGAAAATAATAGAGATCAAAGGAAGACTGCCCACAAACCGAAAGCAACACCCCGCTGCCAGCCGAACAACGTAACTCTAAGCTTTGTATAACTACAACTTCTTCTTAACTGCAACAATTCCTGTAGTATTATGAGGCGCAATCTAAGAGGAAACAGCACCAAGGCCAGCAAGAAAACACCGAAAAATCAACTATTCAACAAGTGTAGCCAGGAGGACGCCGGCCCAGCAACCACCCCACTCACCACCGCTCAAGGCGACACCACAACAATAACAACAAACATGGCTGCCACCAGCCCATCCTCCCCTCTCTTCCCCGGATTCAACCTACCAAGTAGTCTCTCAGGTATGACCAACGATCCAGATACCCTAAAAACATGCATCTCCAACTTAGTTATTGAAAATTTGAATCTTCGAGAGATGCTGACAAAACTAGACACCAGGATGACACAACTCGAGAACAAAATCCTCAGTCTTGAACAAAAGTTATCAACACCAGGAATGACTAACTGTGACAAGACCATCCAAACAGTCATAGATAGCCATACCCAACAAATAATATCTCTTAATACAAATGTTGAAGAAGCAGTAAAAGAATGGAAGAACAACTTAGATAACCAGTTCAGTGACTACTTTGCTCTCCAAGAAGATAAAACTGAGCAAGATAAACTATCGGACGCAGAAATAGTTAACAGTCCACTTTTTCCCAGTGATATGAACCAAACAAACAGTAAAGAAATTACTCTGCAGATCATAAAGGACCAAACAAGTGTTATTGTACCAGAGTCAGAAATAAAAGAAGCCAGGTTACTAGGATCCCATGGTAGAAAAAGTGTTATGCTTAGATTCCACTCACATGACAGGAAAAAAGACTTAATTATTGCATCTATTAAAGTAAAGAAAGAGGTATACATAAACGAGTGTCTTACCAAAAAACGTCAGAACCTCCTTTATAGAGTCAGAAAACTTAAGCGGGAGAATAATGACACAATACACCAATGCTTCACACGAGATGGGAAAATTCTTGTTAGGAAAACAAATGTAGGTCAACTGTACACAATAACGAACGAGAATGATCTATCACGATTTCTCAGGGATACTAATCTTACAGAGAATAACTAAATAATGTCCAACCTAAAAGCCTACGTAGTGTAGTGAATGTTTTGCTCCATTATTGTTCAAATTTCATTGTACAATCACTTAGTAATTAAATAATCAACTACCTCATTTTGTGATTTTACTAGTAAGCATAAGTCATCTTATGTAATTTTCTTATTTACTATTGTTTGCTTAAACATTAGCTGAATTGATACTTTCTCTGGTTTCAAAAGGTTTCGTTGGACAATAAAGCAGACTGTAAACGGATGGGGTTGTAGGCGCCCTTATAAACACAAACATTAAAAATCAGGAACGTGACGGTAAGCTGTCCAATAAAAAAAACAGTTAGAAACAGAAATACAAATAGCTAGAGCTTCATTTAAGGAGGTTATTAATAGAATATTCAAGAGGTTGCTAGTAGAATTGCAGTAAATCAACCATTCAAATCATTATGAAGCTGTGTGTAGTCTGTGGTCAATCAAACAAACGGGCTTCCACATGGATAAATTGTCATTTTTGTGGAAATTGGTGTCACGCCCCTTGTGCAGATATCCCAGAACTAGCTACAAGCAGTATTAAAACAGAGAAGTGTTTTTGGGTATGCCCAAATGAGGAAAATCTGTGGACTAAAATCACAAGGGTATTAAAAGAGGACAACATCAAAGCTGCTTTCATAGAAAACCTGGAAGCTTTCTACAACAGATGGGAACATAAAAAGTCTGGGCTGAATGGTACTGCCCCTGATACTGGCCATGTAGTCACAAACTGTAAGGCTGGAGGTGATGTCCTGGTAGTCAGTAAATGTGGGGCTGATAGTGCTGTCCTGGGAGACAGTAATGGTGAAGCTGGAGGTGCTGTCCTGGGAGACAGAAATGGTGAAGCTGGAGGTGCTGTCCTGGGAGACAGAAATGGTGAAGCTGGAGATACTGTCCTGGGAGACAGTAATGGTGAAGCTGGAGATACTGTCCTGGGAGACAGTAATGGTGAAGCTGGAGGTGCTGTCCTGGGAGACAGTAATGGTGAAGCTGGAGATTTTGTCCAGGTAGTCGGGAATTATACGCAGGAAGGAATACATATAAATGACCTCATAGGGGACAGGAGCCATAGTAGGGAAACAAGTGTAGTCCAAGATAAGATAAAACCAATATTGCAAACTAGAAATACCGCAGGAAATAGCAAACAAGAGGACTCCAATAGCAATACTGAGGATAAATTACCAAAAACAACTGGTGGGAGCTCCATTGTTGGTGCTAGGGATGATAGAAGTAAGACAGGGAAACATGCACCAACAGGGAATACAGTCACAGAAACCCAAGGCAAGCGGAAACCAAGCCTGTGCACATACTATGCACTTGGTATCTGCTGGCATGGGAAATCTGGAAAAAACAGATGGGACATGCAACTATGACCACCCTAGAAAATGCCATGCCCATATGACAAAAGGAAAATGCAAACTCCCTTCCTGTAAGCTTTTCCACCCTGAAATGTGTACCTCTTCAGTACAGGAAAGACTGTGCTATAACTTAAATTGCCAGGCATACCATCTAAAGGGGACAAAAAGATACAAAACATCCAGGCCATGGGAAAACCTGGGTAGCCACAGCCACTCAAGAGGGAGAGGTTTTTTAGTGCCAGGAAGGAAAAAAAACTGGCAGGAAATGGCAGAAATCGTACACCAAATCCAGTCATTCCTGGAGTGGAACCACAGTCGATGGCCTCCACTCCAAACCAACAGATACAGATACTAATGCCGGAAAAAAAATCCCCCCCCAGTACCAACAATACCACCAGTCCGATAACATTCTTCTTTGCAAATATACAGGGTCTAAAGCCAGCAACAAACAACAAAATACCTTTCATCCGTGGACTGCTTGCAGAGGCAAAGGCAATGTTCGCGGCTTTCACTGAGACCCACATAAAGGATCACTTGGACAACGAAATATGGATCCCAGGTTACAACCTATACAGATGTGACAGAGTGAACAGGCAAAAGGGGGGGGGGTTGGCCTGTACATTGCAGAGTCACTTGTTTGCACAGAACTGCTTAATGCCTCAAATGATGTAGTGGAAGTTTTAGCAGTAAAGGTCGAGAACCAAAACCTAGTCATTGTTGTAGTCTACAAGCCTCCGGATGCAACATCCCAGCAATTCCAGGAACAGCTGTTAAAAATTGACCACTGTCTGGAAAATCTTCCAGCTCCTGCACCCAACATCTTGCTCCTGGGGGATTTCAACTTAAGGCACCTAAAATGGAGGAATATAGCAAATAATATTGTTGCAGTAATAACACCAGGAGGCAGCTCTGATGAAAACTCACACTCGCACGAGCTTTTAAATCTCTGCACAAAATTCAATTTAAACCAGCAAATAATAGAGCCTACTAGACTGGAGAATACACTAGACCTCATCTTCACTAACAATGATGATCTGATAAGAAATGTCACCATATCAAAAACAATATACTCAGATCACAACATAATTGAGGTTCAGACATGTATGCGTGGAGCCCCAGACCGACAAAATGAGACTAGTCACGAGGGAGCATTCACCAAATTCAACTTCAATAACAAAAACATAAAGTGGGACCAAGTAAACCAAGTCCTAACCGATATAAGCTGGGAAGATACACTAAGCAACACAGACCCCAACTTATGCCTAGAACAGATTAACTCGGTGGCACTCGATGTATGCACAAGGCTTATTCCTCTAAGAAAAAGGAGGAGTAGATGTAAAATAGAAAGAGACAGGCGCTCCCTTTACAGGCGACGGAAAAGAATAACAGAGCGGCTAAAAGAGGTCAATATATCTGAAATGCGTAGGGAGATACTGGTCAGAGAACTAGCAAGCATCGAACTTAAGCTAAAAGAATCCTTTAGGAGTCAGGAATCGCGGGAAGAACTAAAAGCCATAAATGAAATCGAAAGAAACCCAAAGTATTTCTTCTCCTATGCCAAATCAAAATCGAGAACAACGTCCAGTATTGGGCCCCTACTTAAACAAGATGGGTCCTACACAGATGACAGCAAGGAAATGAGTGAGCTACTCAAGTCCCAATATGACTCAGTTTTTAGCAAGCCGCTAACCAGACTGAGAGTCGAAGATCAAAATGAATTTTTTATGAGAGAGCCACAAAATTTGATTAACACAAGCCTATCCGATGTTATCCTGACGCCAAATGACTTCGAACAGGCGATAAATGACATGCCCATGCACTCTGCCCCAGGGCCAGACTCATGGAACTCTGTGTTCATCAAGAACTGCAAGAAGCCCCTATCACGAGCCTTTTCCATCCTATGGAGAGGGAGCATGGACACGGGGGTCGTCCCTCAGTTACTAAAAACAACAGACATAGCCCCACTCCACAAAGGGGGCAGTAAAGCAACAGCAAAGAACTACAGACAAATAGCACTAACATCCCATATCATAAAAATCTTTGAAAGGGTCCTAAGAAGCAAGATCACCACCCATCTAGAAACCCATCAGTTACACAACCCAGGGCAACATGGGTTTAGAACAGGTCGCTCCTGTCTGTCTCAACTACTGGATCACTACGACAAGGTCCTAAATGCACTAGAAGACAAAAAGAATGCAGATGTAATATATACAGACTTTGCAAAAGCCTTCGACAAGTGTGACCATGGCGTAATAGCGCACAAAATGCGTGCTAAAGGAATAACAGGAAAAGTCGGTCGATGGATCTATAATTTCCTCACTAACAGAACACAGAGAGTAGTCGTCAACAGAGTAAAGTCCGAGGCAGCTACGGTGAAAAGCTCTGTTCCACAAGGCACAGTACTCGCTCCCATCTTGTTCCTCATCCTCATATCCGACATAGACAAGGATGTCAGCCACAGCACCGTGTCTTCCTTTGCAGATGACACCCGAATCTGCATGACAGTGTCTTCCATTGCAGACACTGCAAGGCTCCAGGCGGACATCAACCAAATCTTTCAGTGGGCTGCGGAAAACAATATGAAGTTCAACGATGAGAAATTTCAATTACTCAGATATGGTAAACATGAGGAAATTAAATCTTCATCAGAGTACAAAACAAATTCTGGCCACAAAATAGAGCGAAACACCAACGTCAAAGACCTGGGAGTGATTATGTCGGAGGATCTCACCTTCAAGGACCATAACATTGTATCAATCGCATCTGCTAGAAAAATGACAGGATGGATAATGAGAACCTTTAAAACTAGGGAGGCCAAGCCCATGATGACACTCTTCAGGTCACTTGTTCTATCTAGGCTGGAATATTGCTGCACTCTAACAGCACCTTTCAAGGCAGGTGAAATTGCCGACCTAGAAAATGTACAGAGAACTTTCACGGCGCGCATAACGGAGATAAAACACCTCAATTACTGGGAGCGCTTGAGGTTTCTAAACCTGTATTCCCTGGAACGCAGGAGGGAGAGATACATGATTATATACACCTGGAAAATCCTAGAGGGACTAGTACCGAACTTGCACACGAAAATCACTCACTACGAAAGCAAAAGACTTGGCAGACGATGCACCATCCCCCCAATGAAAAGCAGGGGTGTCACTAGCACGTTAAGAGACCATACAATAAGTGTCAGGGGCCCGAGACTGTTCAACTGCCTCCCAGCACACATAAGGGGGATTACCAACAGACCCCTGGCAGTCTTCAAGCTGGCACTGGACAAGCACCTAAAGTCAGTTCCTGATCAGCCGGGCTGTGGCTCGTACGTTGGTTTGCGTGCAGCCAGCAGCAACAGCCTGGTTGATCAGGGGCTGATCCACCAGGAGGCCTGGTCACAGACCGGGCCGCGGGGGCGTTGACCCCCGAAACTCTCTCCAGGTAAACTCCAGGTAATTATTACCTCATATTTTTTTAAATACTATCAATTGATATTACTTACTAAAATTAATAATTATCATTTTTACTATAATTTCAATTTACTCTTAACATTTTTGACATTTAATAACCATTACATGTCTAATTACCTTTACCTGTTTTAATACCACATTTACTATCTTAGAGTACTCTTAATTACCTTGTACTGCCATATAACCTCTAGTATAACTACCAGTGCAATATTGAATGAAATAAACATTACTTTTTCACTTTTTTTGTAATCATTATTACTTACTAAAATTTTATTAAACACCATATTTACTACCAGTCAATTTTACTTTTGTACATTAAACATTATTTTATACTTCCCATAACATTTTGTTGCCAAATTTTCAAGTTTGTATATTCAACTCCAACCTTTAAATTATCCTTTGTACCTGTGTACCTGTGTACCTGTGTACCTGTGTACCATCTTACTATCATATTATAACCAAGACATTACCATTGTTATTTTTTACTATTATTCTTTTGGTACTTTAATTGTGAATTATATTTTGTCAATTTAAATCTAGTTATACTCTTGATCTTGTCAACAACCTATACCAGACTCTAGTGCAATTGCAAGTACCATTTCAATTTGTATTTTTATATTATAAGTTTATATTATAATTCCTACTCTAAGATTGTTTTCATATCTTAGTGACTATATTGTGTGTGCAATTAGTGTATATTTCAATTATATTATTGTTCAAGGCCCTTGACTATCTTTTGCTAACTAGTACCAACTACCTCATATATTTTTTTTTCTACTTTTTTTATTCTTTTGCTACCTTAACTTGTATATTTTATCTTGTCAATTTAAATCTAGTTATACTCTAATTCTTGTAAACAACTTATATAACACCTTAGTGCAATTACAATTGAGAGTCTT
Source organism: Cherax quadricarinatus (assembly GCF_038502225.1). Lineage (NCBI taxonomy): Eukaryota > Metazoa > Arthropoda > Malacostraca > Decapoda > Parastacidae > Cherax > Cherax quadricarinatus. Next base: position 27,565,405 of record NC_091303.1, on the reverse strand, counting down.
GTGCCTTTTTTATATTATTAGATTAAACTCAGTTGTACTATAGTCAATACCAAATTCATTATATTAGACCATATTGCAATTACTAGTGAGAGACTGGTGCTATTTTTAATTTGTATTGTTATATTATTAGATTAAATCTAGTTGTACTATAGCTCATTCTAGCTCAAAACATAGACTCCACAAAAGTCATTATATTAGACCTTAGTGCAATTATTTGATTACCACTTTATTGTTCACCACAACTTATATTAGTCCCTTTTATATTATAATTTTATATTATAATTCTAACTTTAAAGAATTACCTTTAAAGTACTACCTACTATCATATTCCCAAGCTCCATTATTTGATCATCACTTTATTTGTTCACCACAAATTACTTTAGTCCCTTTTATATTGTCTCCTTTATTTTAGCTTTAAAAAACTACCTTAGCTCATTATTTTTACATTTGTTAAATAATTCAGGTGCTATTTTTTTAGCTTTAGAATATTTACTTCGTTTTATACTTAATTCTAACTATAGATTCACTACAAATCTTATGATTACAAGCATTGATCCTGATACCAACCTCTTATTTAATGACTTAAATGATTCAAACAGTTACTGTAATTACTACACAGCAGAACAATCAAAGGCACTTCTCAGAGCCAACAACAACATAACTATCTTTAACTACAATATCAGATTGATACTGGAGTTCCGCAGGGAAGTGTCCTTGGTCCCCTGCTCTTCCTCATATACATCAATGACCTTCCAAACGTATCCCAACACCTGAAACCCATTCTCTTTGCTGATGACACGACTTATGTCATCTCTCACCCTAATCTTGCCACCCTCAACACCATTGTGAACGAGGAGCTGATTAAAATATCGACTTGGATGACAGCCAATAAACTTACGCTTAACGGGAAGACAACATGGCAGAAATCCTGATCAACTAAATCTCCAAGGAAATGCCAGGTCTGTAGGACTTTTTTCGTCAGTGCCAAACGAGGGAAAGATTTGAGCCTTTAAACATGGCTGACCGGCATTCAAACAGCAGCTACTGCCAGACGTACAACTAGCGAAGTGAAATTCTCATCTTTACTGACGTTCATCTGTTGACAGTAGCATCATATCTGTACCACCATCATATCACCTGTACCAGTGCTAACGAGAGGGAAACACAGGAGACATCGTCAAATCAACAGTATAAAACTCCAAGGTATTGGACGGTTATCCCTCAGTGCCAGTCGTGGGAAAGAAGTGAATAGGTAAATAGTCAAGGTTAATATTTTAGCAGCTGACCTATATTCAGCTGACCAGTGTACAGTGAGAGAATCATAGCAGAAAAAGCCAAATATATCTATAAACTCAAGGAAAGTCAGGTGGTGTTACTCCCCTCAGTGTTTTAAAAATGGCTGAGTCAGCAAAACAGGTCAGGAGACAACAACACGACACAACCCCCGATAAATGGAATTGAGGGGGATTTGGAAGGATAAAACCACTGATTAAACCTTTCTGGTCTACCAGAATGGAAAGGAGTTAGAAGTTAATTGGTGAAGCCAGACTGTGAAGTGAGGTGGGTAGGGGAGGGTGAATAAGGGGTTAAATGTAAGGGTGTTGTGAAGTTAAGGGAAAAGTGAGCAGTGAAGAGGGTTTTGAAGAGGAAATTTTACTAGTAATTCAGTGTAATTAAAGCAGATACTAAGCGTACTAGGGACTGGAAAAGAGAAATAAATATTATTGTATATGAGTAAAAGAGCGAAGAGTGAAAATGGCAGGCATTAGAGGGGTACAGGCTGCCATAATTATATTTATATTTCTTCTTCAATTCCATGAAGAAAGAAATCAGTCATGGGGGTTGGAAAAGGTGAATGGAGTAACAGCGCCCTGGACAGTAAAAGCCCAACAGTTGCCATCCTACCAGAAAAGTAAACCTCACTATCGCCGCAAGGTATGGCAACACCACATACCCAAACAAAAACAATGGCACACAGCTCTTATTGTAGCGCTCTTAAGTGGTGATATCCAAATTAATCCAGGACCTCAAACTATTGTGCAGAGGCAAAACAGACAGATAAATGACGGCAATAATGACGGTCTAGTAGCTAGGGATGATAACCTTAACTCCATATGTAATGCATACATAGGTCAATGTGAGACAATACAGCCATTATTATCTCAAACACTACCAAACAGATGCATACACTGTACTAAAGTACGCATGAAAAACAGAAAAGGCACCTTATGTAAAATGTGTAAGGGGTGGGTGCATGATGGATGTATGTACAATTATAGCAACGGTGCCAGAATTCATTTTGTGTGTAACAAATGCACTTTGGCACAGTTACCCTTTAGCAGTGATGACATTGATTTACCTAATTTTAATACAAATGACCCATTGCCATATATTGATGATTATGATTGTTTTATGAAAACAGGCCTTCACTTTATTCATGTCAATGCATGATCACTTCTTCCTAAATTGGCAGAGATTAGGATTCTAGCTAACAAAATTAGGGCGGCAGTTATAACCATCTCTGAATCTTGGTTGGATGATACGGTGACTGACGACGAGGTCAAAATAGAAGGTTACAATATAAAACGCTTAGATAGGAACAGAAAGGGCGGTGGAGTATGTGCCTACATTAGAAATGACTTAGCTTACAACCCAAGACCTGATTTAAATAACAATAAACTGGAGATTCTATGGTTTGAAGTGCTGCTTCCCAAGACCAAACCCATCTTAGTAGGAACTAGTTACCGCCCTCCTACCCAGGACCAGTTCTTAGAAGACTTTTCCAGAGTCTTGTCCGGAGTTGAAAGCAATTGCGAAACAATAATACTGGGCGACTTCAATATCTGTTTTCAGCAACAGAATAACGGGCTATGCAAAAGGTATAAGCAAATTCTAGGATTAAATAGCTACACCCAACTAATTAATAAACCAACCCGGATCACACAGTTCTCAGCCACCCTAATTGACCACATACTTTGCAACCGCGCTGAGAACATTAGTCAGTCAGGCGTCATTACCACAGGTCTTAGTGATCATTTCATCATTTACTGCACCAGGAAAATCACTAGGGATAGGATAGGCCTACACAGGACAATAAAAATGAGGTCAACTAGAAACTACAGTAAAGAAACACTGGTAAATAGGCTACACAATTGTGACTGGACAGAGATAACAAGTTGCACGGACGTAAACGATGCCTGGGAAAAATTCAAAACAATGTTCACTACCATCCTTGATAATATTGCACCAGTTAAAGAGGTTAGGATTAAACGAAGAACTGAACCCTGGATGAATACTGAGATATTAGATAATATGAAATTCAGAGACCAGCTGCTAAAAAGATTTAAAGCAAACAGACAGGATATTGCAGCACTAAATGAATTCCAAAGGGTGAGGAACAGAGTACAGAGGCTTATAAAAGGAGCAAAGGCAAAGCACTATTGCTCAAAAATTGAAGAATATAAGCATAACCCCAGAAAGCTCTGGCAACAACTAAAACAGTTGGGATATAGCCATAAGCCAGTAGATAGGTCTAACATAGTACTCACTATCGATAATGAGGTATGCCACGAAACATCTAAGGTGGCAAATTGCTTTAATTCCTACTACACATCTGTTGCATCAACACTAGTAAGTAAACTACCAGCTGCATCAAATACCTTTAACACAGACTCTGATAAGTTTCAAACATACTATACCAATAAAGGGGTAACCCCAAACAGTTGTCAACTAGTAAGTGTATCTCATGACTTCATTCAAAAAGAACTAAGCAGGTTAAACCCAACTAAGAGCACAGGCCCTGATAACATCCCATCTAAGTTCCTAAAAGATGGTGCTTTTGAACTGTCAATCCCTATTGCTCACATAATAAATCTATCAATCACCACTAATACCGTACCGGAGGGGTTCAAGGAGGCCAGAGTTACTCCTATCTTCAAGAAAAATAATAGGTCTGATGTAAGCAACTATAGACCTGTTAGTATACTCAGTATAATATCTAAAATTCTGGAGAGGGCGGTGTATTCTCAAGTAGTTAAGTACCTTAATGACAACAGCATTCTCCATAGCTATCAATCGGGCTTTAGAAGATCCTACTCAACCGATACCTCCCTTATTAATCTGATGGATTACCTGAGAACTGAAATGTCAAAAGGGAACCTCATAGGTATGGTAACCTTAGACCTGCAAAAGGCCTTCGATACTGTCAACCACAATATATTATGTAATAAACTTCAATCTATCGGTATAGGTTCTGTAGACTGGTTTAAGTCCTACCTTAGCAACAGGAGACAAATAGTCAAAATCAACAAAACGGAATCAGAACCCCTGCCGATAACATGTGGAGTTCCCCAAGGTAGTATTCTGGGTCCCTTACTATTCTTATGTTATGTCAATGATATGCCTATCAGTGTCAAGTGCAAACTCCTACTGTATGCAGATGACAGTGCTCTGTTAGTGACAGGTAAAGATCCACAAGATATTGCTAATGTTTTAACACTGGAACTGGAGTCCTGCAGCAAATGGTTAGTAGACAACAAACTATCATTACACCTAGGGAAAACTGAAGCCATTCTCTTTGGAACGAAACATAAACTGAGAAGGGTAAATAATTTTAATGTTCAGTGTAATGGGGAGTCCATCACTTTGGTTTCATCAGTTAAATATCTGGGAATCCCCTTTGACCCATGCATGTCAGGAGAATTGATAGGGAACAGTGTAGTAAAGAAAGCGAATGCCAGGCTGAAGTTCCTGTATAGACAAGCACAGTGTCTACCTACTGAGGCTCGCAGTACCCTATGTCTAGCCCTTATACAATGCCATATGGATTACGCTTGCTCTTCTTGGTACTCTGCCTTGACAAAAAAACTGAAAGATAGACTGCAAATCACCCAGAACAAAATCGTAAGATTCATCCTGGGGCTGGGACCAAGAGAACATGTAGGCCAGGATGAATTACAGCATTTGGATATGCTGAATGTTGAAGACAGAGTAAAACAACTGAAGCTAAATCATGTTTATAAAATTGCTCACGAACAGTGTCCAGAATATCTTGCTGTCAATTTTGTCAAGGTTGGGAACCAAAGCAATCATAGTACTAGGGGGAGAGAGCACAACTTTGTAGTACCCACAGTCAGTGGCCAGGCTTCAAACACCTTTTATTGTACAGCAATAAAGGAATGGAACAGACTACCCACAAATGTCAAGGCCAGTCATAGCTTGAACCAGTTCAAGAAGACTGCCAAAAAGTGTCTGATGAATGAAGCAACAGAAAGGGAGGGGAATGATTTTCTATTTTTTAGCTAAAATACGTGTAAATTTTACCTTATCCCTAGTAATGACCCTCGTATTGTAGATAGTCGTAATGACCCTCGGGTAGTAGATAGTCTTAATGACCCTCGTATTGTAGATAGTCTTAATGACCCTCGTGTAGTAGATAGTCTTTTTAGTATGATAATAAGATGTTATCTTCATTATAGAATAATAAGAAAATATTATAACCTTTATATTATAATAATAAGGTAAAAGGACCCCAATGGAAATAAGTCACTCTGTCTGACTTTTTTGGGTTATCCTAGGTTCTCTACACATATGCTGCTATGTATGATAATTCTATGTAACTGTATTGTGTATACCTGAATAAATTTACTTACTTACTTACTAATAACACTGACAAAACTTACTATATTATGTTTGGTAGCAGAGCAGGAGATGCACAAATTAACATTAAGATTGACAACACTCTAATTACCAGAAATAATGGGGGAAAATTCCTAGGCTTATACCTTGACAACAACCTGAATTTCAGCACCCATATCCAGCATATAGCCAAAAAAGTATCCAAAACGGTTGGGATCCTCTCCAAGATACGATACTACGTGCCGCAAAATGCCCTTCTCACACTATACCACTCACTTATTTATCCATACCTCACCTATGCTATTTGTGCTTGGGGATCAACTGCAGCAACACACCTAAAGCCAATAATAACCCAACAAAAAGCTGCAGTAAGAATAATCACTAAATCCCATCCCTGGCAGCACACCCCCCCACTCTTCAAAGATCTAAACTTACTCCCAGTTCAGTACATCCACACTTACTACTGTGCAATCTATATCTACAGGGCCTTAAACTCTAATATCAACCTTGACCTAAAACGCTTTCTTGATAGTTGTGACAGAACCCACAGGCATAACACCAGACACAAACATCTCTACGACATTCCCCGTGTCCGACTAAACCTTTACAAAAATTCAATGTATGTCAAAGGCCCTAAAATCTGGAATACCCTACCTGAGAACTCTAGAACTGCAGACACATTCATCACCTTCAAAACTACCATTAGAAAACATCTTATCTCCCTGATACACCCCGTCAACTAACTACACAAATACCACCTGGTGGTTCACACTTACACTCGCTCACTCATTTGACCATAAACAGAAATATTAATCTCAGTCTTAAAATAATGAATCCTGTGATACTCCAATACTGAAACTATATACTGTGCCAAAACAAAAGCATTCACATTGCTAAACTCATAAACTAGTATTTAGTCACTTAGCCATAATACCAACTTACCTCATAATTTGTAATATTTTACATTTAAGAATAAAACTAAGTATGCCCGAAATGCCTAGCCATGCTAAGCGTTCTAGTGGTACACTCTGTAATCACAATTTTACTACATGTAAACCAAACAATAACCAAATTTCTGTAAACTCAGCATTGTAATCCTTATAGAGAATAAACTTTGAATTGAATTGAATTGAATTAAGCAAGCATTACGATGACCTCCTAGCATTACTAAATTCCTTGCATGCCAATATGTCCATCATTACACTAACTGAAACCTGGCTAAAGCCTGATACTACAGATGTCTATGCCATTCCTGGTTACACAGCCATACACAACTGTAGGCCAGACCAACAAGGGGGTGGCACAGCTATATACTACTCAGACCAACTAGAATGTATCACTAATACTTGCACAAGGGATGAACATGGGGAATATATAATAGCTAAATTCAAATCCAAATACCTACAAAAACCTCTCACAGTGATAAACATCTACAGAGTTCCACAATCAAACATTAGCCAATTTAGTCAAAACCTAGGAAGTATGATAACTGATGCATGCATGAACAAAGATCACTTACTACTCTCAGGTGACTTCAATATAAATCTCCTGCAAGACCAGGACCCACACGTTACTGAATTCACAAACACAATGAGTAACTGCATGTTGCTACCAACAGTAACAAAACCTACAAGAGTTACGGAGACTAGTGTTTCCCTACTTGACCACATCTGGACCAACACCATATCCCCTTTAAAATCAGGCATAATTACAGATAATACCACAGACCACTACCCTACTTTCCTCATAACAACTCTTGGTAAAATACCCCAAGACACTACTAAAGTCACCTTCAGACTTCACAATGAGGCAGCCATTAATAACTTCACAGCAGCAGTAACAAACATTGACTGGCACACTGAGCTAGAAATCTATACAGATATTGACGAATGTTTTAATAATTTTCTAAAAAAGACCCAATACCTCTATAACAAGCACTGCCCTAAAAAAACTAAACAGATGACAGCTAAGAGACTGAACAGTCCCTGGCTAACACCCAGCATTCTCAAATCCATAAATACAAAACACCGATATGAAAAACAGTACAGAATGGGTCACATAACCAGAGACCAAACAAAACGTTACTCGTCAATCCTAACCAGCCTGATAAGAAGGGCAAAAAAACTGTATTATGAGAACAGATTATCCAACTTACGAGGTGATATAAAAAAGACCTGGAAGACCCTATCAGAAATTCTGGGAACAAAAAAGATATCACGAAATAGCGAAATAAAATTAGCAAAATCAGATGAACCCCAACTCCCACCAACAGAAACAGCAAGATAAGATAAGATAAGATAAGATTTCGTTCGGATTTTTAACCCCGGAGGGTTAGCCACCCAGGATAACCCAAGAAAGTCAGTGCGTCATCGAGGACTGTCTAACTTATTTCCATTGGGGTCCTTAATCTTGTCCCCCAGGATGCGACCCACACCAGTCGACTAACACCCAGGTACCTATTTGCTGCTAGGTGAACAGGACAACAGGTGTAAGGAAACGTGTCGCATGTTTCCACCCGCCGGGAATCGAACCCGGGCCCTCCGTGTGTGAAGCGGGAGCTTTAGCCACCAGGCCACCGGGTGGAACAGACTCAATGATTTCTTCTCCACTATAGTACAAAACCTTGCCAATAAAATCCCAAGCTCAGATACCCCACCAAATGACTACCTCACTGGCAACTACCCGAACACACTGTTCCTAGCTCCGACTAACCCATACGAAGTCTCCCTTATTATCAACACACTAAAAAACAAGGCAGGAGATTTAAATACCTTACCACCCTTTATATACAAAAAAGTGTCACAAGTACTATCACCAATCATTGCAACACTCTTTAACAAATCCATTGAATCCTCCACCTTCCCTACAGCTCTCAAAATAGCAAGGGTCACCCCGATCCATAAAGGAGGAGACAAAACAGAGTTGAATAACTATAGGCCAATATCCAATTTACACCCTCTCTCAAAAATCTTCGAAAAATTAATTCATAAACGAATCTACTCCTACCTCATCACCCAAAACATTCTCAACCCCTGCCAATTTGGATTCAGGCCTAATAAAAATACTAATGATGCTATTATACACATGCTAGAACATATATACACTGCAATAGAGAAAAAAGAAGTCCCACTGGGGATCTTCATTGACTTACGTAAAGCTTTTGATACAGTTGACCATGACTTGCTCCACGTAAAATTGTCACACTATGGTATTAGAGGGCACTCCCTCAACTACCTCAAGTCATACCTCAGCAACAGAAGCCAATATGTGTATGCAAATGGGGCAAGCTCTTCCGCTCAACCAATTACAGTTGGTGTCCCACAGGGAAGTGTCCTTGGCCCTCTTCTCTTTCTCCTATACATAAATGACCTACCAAATGCTTCGCAATTACTCAAACCCACACTTTTTGCAGATGACACTACATACGTCTTCTCTCACCCGAGCCCAGTCACGCTAGCCAATACTGTAAACACCGAATTACAGAAAATATCTACCTGGATGAGGACTAACAAACTTACACTAAACATTGACAAAACCTACTTCATTCAGTTTGGTAACAGAGCTACAGATGTACTTCTTAACATAACGATAAACAGATCACCTATCACAAAGCTAACAGAGGGAAAATTCTTAGGAATCCACCTTGATAATAGACTCAAATTTCATACACATATACAACAAATTTCTAAGAAAATTTCCAAGACTGTAGGCATACTATCGAAGATACGGTACTATGTTCCACAGTCAGCCCTCCTGGCCCTATATCACTCTCTTATTTACCCCTATCTCACCTATGGAATTTGTGCATGGGGCTCAACAACAATTAACCATCTCAGACCACTAATTACCCAACAAAAAGCTGCAGTTAGAATGATAACAAATTCTCACTACAGGCAGCACACTCCACCAATATTCAAAACACTCAACCTACTCACCATACAAAACATCCATACTTATTACTCCACCTATTACATACATAGAACACTTAACTCTGATATTAACCCTCCCCTCAAACATCTCCTTGCCAACCTCAACAGAACACATGACCATAACACACGGCACAGATCACTCTTTGATGTTCCTCGTGTCCATCTCACGCTATGCAAAAACTCAATGCACATAAAAGGCCCTAAAATCTGGAATTCATTACCTGTAAATATAAAAGAAACACTACCTGTTTATAAATTCAAGTCTCTTCTCAAAGATCACTTACTCACTCAAAACCAAATAAATACTGAATAACTGAACCTTATAAATTGTATATCCTATATGTTACTCACAATTATATCACACAAATGTTAAACCTAGGACCCAATCTAACTTTGTAATTTTTTAAATACACTACCTAACAGAATACTCCATTCGACTGAATGTACAGCAATGCATGCAACCATATGACCTGTCTTTGTAATACTCATTTGTGCTTTATAGTTATCTGTTTACAATAATGTTTTATCACTGATTTCATCATTGCTTAGTTAATCTTAAGTTAATTTTAAGCCAGCCCGTAATGCTGTGCATATAAGTGGCTTTGGCATGCTGCTCTTACCTGTATTTTTTGTACCTCTGTATGTATGCTTAAATTACTAAATAAATAAATAAATTCTAAACTTCGTACACTGAAACGTACTGCTCGCAGACTAGGCCTAGCCTATAGAAAACATCGCACCCCTGGAATGCTGAGGCTCTTCCAAACTGCCCTTGCTGCTGCCAGAGAGCGTATGACAGAGCTGCGGCAAACAGATTGGGAAAAATTTGTCAACGGTCTTAATGCTCACACCCCACTTAGCCGGGCATGGAGGGACATAAATAGAATTAAGGGTAACAGAACTGGGCTGATCGCGCACCCTCATCCCTTGCATAGGGCGAATGAGTTAGTCAGTGCTTGGGCTGCTACATCTAGTTATGACAATCTTCCCAGTACCACACAGGCAAAATTAAATGACAAATATGATGCAAGGGAGACACTTGTTTGCTTTATGCTCGGCAAGGCAGATGACTGCAACATTCCTTTCACTAATTATGAACTTGATGCAGCACTAACTAAGGGCAACTCCACGTCGCCTGGTGAGGATGGTATTACAACATACTCAGATTGCTGTGTCGAGTACCAGGTAATCCATTACTTGAATTATATAACATGAGCAATGTAACTGAGGAGCTCCCTCAATCTTGGACCAACAGCCTCATCATTCCAATTCCTAAGCCCAATCAACAAAATGCATTTCGCCCAATATCTCTTACTAGCTGCTTATGTAAAACATTTGAGAGAATGATTCTTAATCGTCTCATGTACAGAATCAAACAATTTTTGTCTCCCCGGTTACATGGTTTCATGCATGGAAGGAGCGTGCATCATTGCATAGCCACCTTTCTCACCCTGCATACTGACAGCTCATACACTACCTTTCTTGACCTTAAATCCGCTTTCGATGTAGCCAACCGACATGTAATCATTAGTGAACTTGCCAGAATGGATGTTGGAGGATGGCTTCTCCGCTGGATTAAAGGTTACCTGTCCAACAGAAAATCGTCTGTGTTGTTCCAGGGACATAGAAGTGTAACTAAAGACTTTGAATTAGGAACCCCACAGGGAGGTGTGCTCAGTCCCGCACTGTTCAATATTCTAACTAATGCATTACTTAATGCTATGCCTAGTCAGCCCCATCATTATGTGATTAGTTTTGCTGATGACATAATGATTCACACCACCGGATTCTCCAACACCCAAAACATTCTTAATCATGTACTAGCCTCGTGTCAGGACCTGGGGTTGATAATCTCTACTGATAAAACAAAGATACTCAATAGGCGTCCTCCTCGACAGAGAGGCACAGTTCGTCAGATCCAGTTGCATGATGGGTCTCTTCTAGAATATGTAAGCAGATACAGGTATCTAGGCTTTGAGGTTCCACTACTTGGACCTGTTGTAACAAGACTTTGTCGCCAATACAAAGAAAGACTAAGAGCACTTAGAGTTGTGGCAGGGCTTCGCCCCAGGTATGGTGCTAATGTTAAAATTGTGAAAATGGTGTATGTTGCTTATATTAGATCATTGGTTGATTATGCTGCGCCACTACTTGCTCTTGTGTCTGACTGGAAGCTTGGAGGGCTGGAAAAACTGCAGAACGAAGCAATGAGGATCATTTTAGGATGCCCTCGTACTGCCAAAATTTTAAATATGCGGAAAGAACTTAATATTCCAAGCATCAGAGATCGTGTTACTGAAAGAAATATCCTAATTGGGGTTAATATACTCAGGCAAGCTCATTCAAACCCCTGCACAGAAGCCCTCCAAACTTTCCTCAGCACTGGTGAACACTCCTCTAGATGGATCGAAAAAACTGGAACCGACCTCCGCATGAATCAGATACATGATCTATGTCAAGTAAGGCAACAGCGGCACTTCTCTGCTCCATGGAATATTACCCTATTCCAAACTACCATTCTTCCATTTCCCCCCAAACTACTTCTTAAATCACAACCAAAACTTCGCCTTGAAGCCAAACATGAGGCCTTAAGCTGTATTGATAACTTAAGTCACACAGCACACACTCTCGCAAATTATTTACGCTGATGGTTCCGTTCACCAATCCACTGGTGCAGCTGGTAGTGCTGCTGTTGTCGTACAGAGTGATGGCTCTCTTAAAGAAATTGGAGCACGCATCAATAATTGGGCCTCTACCCTTCAGACAGAACTGTTTGCCATACTCCTTGCACTGAAATGCATCTATGTATCAAAGATTGACAGTTTAATTGTAACTGATTCTCTGTCATCCATAAATGCTCTCAACTCATTAAGCATAAATTGTGGCATGCTTGTGTCAGAAGCCAGACACAGGTATGGTAGGATTGTGGACAGTGGAGTCAGAGTGCACATGCTGTGGATTCCATCTCACATTGGTCTTCAGATGCATGATAGAACTGATAAATTGGCTAAGCTGTATGCTTTCAAAGAGGGAGTAGATTACAATCTTGGCTTGTCAGGTAGTAGTTTGAGAACAATAATACGAAAAGAACTTCAACTGAATTTTATGGACTTAAGGCTCAGGGAGATTGACACCAGTGAGTCCATCTATCATCATTCTATCATGCAGGAGGAGCCACATGTCTATGGTGCATCCAACAAAATAAGCAGACTCTTGGATGTCACTACTGCCCGGCTCCGGCTGGGTTACAAGTATCTTCGGCAGGTTAAATCACCACCACCAGATGTAGACCAAACGAAATGTAAACTTTGCCAGATGGACTATTGTCACACCCTGCGTCATTATGTACTGGAGTGCGATAAAATTAATGAATTTAGAAACAACTCACTCAGAAGTGTTCAAGAAATGGCTAAGTATTTTATCGACAGTGGTATATTACAGACCATTCTGGAGAAATACCCTGACTTTGCTAGCTGTAAATAAATCATTACCACATATGTGTGTGTGTGTGTGTGTGTGTGTGTGTGTGTGTGTGTGTGTGTGTGTGTGTGTGTGTGTGTGTGTGTGTGCACTCACCTAGTTGAGATTACAGGGGTCGAGTCCAAGCTCCTGTGTGTGTGTGCGTGTGTGCTTGTGTGTGTTTGTGTGTGTGTGTGTATGTGTATGTGTGTGTGTGTGTGTGTGTGTGTGCGTGTATGAGTGTGTGTGTGTGTGTATGAGTTTGTGTATGTGTGTGTGTGTGTGTGTGTGTGTTTATGTGTGTGTGTGTGTGTGTGTGTGTGTGTGTGTGTGTGTGTGTGTGTGTGTGTGTGTGTGTGTGTGTGTGTGTGTGACTCAACAATCAATATTTGCACCAATAACTCACTACAGTTGTGACCGGGTGTGGAAGTGTGAATTGCTCATTACTCTAAAATTTGCTCATGATTGTAGTCATGTATAAACGCAAGTAACCATTCTTACAGTATTCATTACCTTTGTAACTTGTGAGTTCATTACCTTGTACCTAGTTCAGCCATCAAAACTTTGGGGCCCAGTCCCTGGACCCATTGTGTACCTCTATAATCTGTTAATACCTTTGTAACTTGTCATGATTGTGACTAGACCTACCTGGAGTTCATTACCTTTGTAAATTGTGAATTAATTACCTCTGTAACTTGCTCAGCCATCAAAACTTTGAGGCCCAGTCCCTGGACCCATTATGTACCTCTGTAATCTTTTGACTGCCGCCCACAGGATGGGTATGGGGTGCATAATAAACATATTAAACTAACTAACATAGATGTTACGACATCTCATCCTACGTAGATGCAAAGATAATGCATCCTCCGTAGATACTACGGTAACATCCTACGTAGATATTACGATAACTCATCCTACGTAGATGCTACGATAACTCGTCCTCCGTAAATCCTACGATAACTCATTCCCAGTAGACGTTATCTAGTTGCATTTATGGTAATCATATGATAGTTGGAAGACACCTCCTCTGAGGACAATGACGAGCCTGGTACTGCACACGACTCAGATGCACACGGCACTCTCCCACACACCTAACACCGCCATCATAAGAAATGGAAAAGCTTTTAATACCTTTAATATTGGTGTTAAACCTGCAGTTGTATGCACGTAAAGGATGGATTTGCCTCATTCAGTTGTTATTTTATTTGTTTCTTTTATTAACTCTAGTAAGCTATGAGAGACACAATCGATGTTTATTCGTTGATGTTTTTTATATATTAAATAACACCGATACATTACGATTATCATAAGATTGTTGTAGTCATATATGTTATTATAAACACAGTGGAAGATAGTCACAAAGGTTGGTTTAGGAGATAATGATATATAGGCTAAGGCAGGAGATGAGTGGGGTTGTTAGGGAGGGAGGGAGAGTTAGTGTGCACACGACACAGGGGCTCACAGTGCATATAAGAAGAGGTAGGTGTGCACTCTCACCAGCCACACCAGCTCCCTGACGTTACCTGTGTCACCTGCCCACTATCACCATCATGCCTGGACCTTGCTGCAAAGGTAAACACGTGTTCTTGTCCACGTTAGTTAATTTAATTCTTTTATTGTGTACCCCATACCCATCGTGTGGGGGGGAGTCAGTCAAAATATTACAGAGGAATATAATGGGTCTAAGGACCGGGCCGTAAAGTTTTGATAACTAATAGTTTAACATCTTTATTGCACTACATACTCATCGTGTGGGGGGGGAGTTAGAATATTACAGAGGCACATGATGGGTCCAGGGACTGGAACCCAAAAGTTCTGATAGCCGAACAAGTTACAGTGGTAACGAACTATTTACGTGTTTACATCTGGCCATCTGTGTGCCGTGAAGGTTCTCTGTACATTTTCTAGGTCAGCAATTTCACCTGCCTTGAAAGGTGCTGTTAGTGTGCAGCAATATTCCAGCCTAGATAGAACAAGTGACCTGAAGTGTCATCATGGGCTTGGCCTCCCTAGTTTTGAAGGTTCTCATTATCCATCCTGTCATTTTTCTAGCAGATGCGATTGATACATTGTTATGGTCCTTGAAGGTGACATCCTCCGACATGATCACTCCCAGGTCTTTGACGTTAGTTTTTCGCTCTATTGTGTTGTTGGAATTTGTTTTCTACTCTGATGAAGTTTTAATTTCCTCATGTTTACCATATCTGAGTAATTGAAATTTCTCATCGTTGAACTTCATATTGTTTTCTGCAGCCCACTGAAAGATTTGGTTGATGTCCGCCTGAAGCCTTGCAGTGTCTGCAATGGAAAACACTGTCATGCAGATTCGGGTGTCATCTGCAAAGGAAGACACGGTGCTGTGGCTGACATCCTTGTCTATGTCAGATATGAGGATGAGAAACAAGATGGGAGCGAGTACTGTGCCTTGTGGAACAGAGCTTTTCACCGTAGCTGCCTCGGACTTTACTCTGTTGACTACTACACTTTGTGTTCTGTTTGTGAGGAAATTATAGATCCATCTACCAACTTTTCCTGTTATTCCTTTAGCACGCATTTTGTGCGCTATTACGCCATGGTCACACTTGTCGAAGGCTTTTGCAAAGTCTATATATATTACATCTGCATTCTTTTTGTCTTCTAGTGCATCTAGGACCTTGTCGTAGTGATCCAGTAGTTGAGACAGACAGGAGCGACCTGTTCTAAACCCATGTTGCCCTGGGTTGTGTAATTGATGGGTATCTAGATGGGTGGCGATCTTGCTTCTTAGGACCCTTTCAACATTTTTTATGATATGGGATGTTAGTGCTATCGGTCTGTAGTTCTTTGCTATTGCTTTAATGAAGAAAACAAAATATATCTTTAAACGTATAAGAGAAAATTTTAGAACAAAATTAATTTTAAATGAGTTCTTGCTAAATGACCAGTTTTACCTATTTGGCACAACATTATATATATATACATATATGCAATAAGATCACAGTAAATAGGTGATATCACAATATGCAGAACAGCCACTGTGAAATGAAATAGCGAAATTCCAAGCGCTTTCGTAATTTCTCACATTATCAAGAAATTATAAAAATAAAAGGTTTCACATGAAGGCATATAAGGGCGAGTCTACATCTTGCTACCACTGGTCTGTAGTTTAGTGCCTCGTGTCTGTCTCCTATCCTGTCCTGTCTCATTTCCTTTCCTGTACTCACCTATTTGTAGTTACAGGGGTTGAGACATAGCTGTGTGTGTGTGTGTATGTGTGTGTGTGTGTGTGTGTGTGTGTGTGTGTGTGTGTGTGTGTGTGTGTGTGTGTGTGTGTGTGTGTGTGTGTGTGTGTGTGTGTATGTGTGTCTACTCACCCTCTGAGCTTTATCATACCTCATCTCAAAACTATGTATGTTTCCTGCCTCCACTACCTCACTTGCTAGACTATTCCATTTCCTGACTACTCTATGACTGAAGAAATACTTCCTAACATCCCTTTGATTCATTTGAGTCTTCAACTTCCAAGTGTGACCCCTTGTTTCTGTGTTCCCCCTCTGGAACATCCTGTCTCCGTCCACCTTGTCTAATCCACGCAGTATTTTGTATGTCGTTATCCTGTCTTCCCTAACCCTCCTGTCCTCCAGTGTCGTCAGGCCGATTTCCCTTAACCTTTCATCGTAGGACATTCCCCTTAGCTTTGGAACTAGCCTTGTCGCAAACCTTTGCACTTTCTCTAATTTCTTGGCGTGTTTGATCAAGTGTGGGTTCCAAACTGGTGCTGTATACTCCAGTATGGGCCTGACGTACACGATGTACAGTGTCTTGAACGATTCCTTACTAAGGTAAGGTATGTGTGTGTGTGTGTGCGTGTGTGTGTGTGTGTACTCACCTAATTGTACTCACCTAGTTGAGGTTGCAGAGGTCGAGTCCTAGCTCCTGGCCCAGCCTCTTCACTGGTCGCTACTAGGTCACTCTCCCTGAACCAAGAGCTTTATCATACCTCTGCTTAAAGCTATGTATGGATCCTGCCTCCACTACATAGCATCCCAAACTATTCCACTTCCTGACTACTCTGTGGCTGAAGAAATACTTCCTAACATCCCCGTGATTCATCTGTGTCTTCAACTTCCAACTGTGTCCCCTTATTGCTGTGTCCCATCTCTGGAACATCCTATCTTTGTCCACCTTGTCAATTCCTCTCAGTATTTTGTATGTCGTTATCATGTCCCCCCTATCTCTCCTGTCCTCCAGTGTCGTCAGGTCGATTTCCCTTAACCTTTCCTCGTAGGACATACCCCTTAGCTCTGGGACTAGTCTTGTTGCAAACCTTTGCACTTTCTCTAGTTTCTTTACGTGCTTGGCTAGGTGTGGGTTCCAAAATGGTGCCGCATACTCCAATAAGGGCCTAACGTACACGGTGTACAAGGTCCTGAACGATTCCTTATTAAGATGTCGGAATGCTGTTCTGAGGTTTGCTATGCGCCCATATGCTGAAGCAGTTATTTGGTTGATGTGCATTTCAGAAGATGTTCCTGATGTTATACTCACCCCAAGATCTTTTTCCTTGAGTGAGCTTTGTAGTTTCTGGCCCCCTAGACTGTACTCCGTCTTTCTGGAGCCACTTCTGTCTCCTCTGTGAACACTTCTTTGAATCTCTTGTTGAGTTCCTCACATACTTCACGGTCATTTCTTGTTGTCTCTCCTCCTTCCTTCCTTCCTTAGCCTGATTACCTGGTCCTTGACGGTTGCTTTCCTCCTGATGTGGCTTCTCCTCAGCCGCCTTGCACATTGTTGTTACATATTCCATCATCTCATTAACTGGCTTCCCTGCCAGTTCTCTGTCCCAGTGAACCCCATTAAGGAAGTTCCTCATTCCCACGTAGTCTCCTTTCTTGTAGTTTGGCTTCACTCGCCCTGGCCTTTCTGCTTCCCCCCCTTCCCCACTTGTAGCTCTACTGTGTATTCGAAGCTTAAAACCACATGATCGCTGGCCCCAAGAGGTCTTTCATATGTGATGTCCTCGATGCGTGTACTCACCTAGTTGTACTCACCTAGTTGAGGTTGCAGGGGTCAAGTCCAACCTCCTGGCCCCGCCTCTTCACTGGTAGCTACTAGGTCACTCTCCCTGAACCATGAGCTTTATCGTACCTCTGCTTAAAGCTATGTATGGATCCTGCCTCCACTACATCGCTTCCTAAATTATTCCACTTCCTGACTACTCTGTTTACCTGGAGTTTACCTGGAGAGAGTTTCGGGGGTCAACGCCCCCGCGGCCCGGTCTGTGACCAGGCCTCCTGGTGGATCAGCGCCTGATCAACCAGGCTGTTGCTGCTGGCTGCACGCAAACCAACGTACGAGCCACAGCCCGGCTGATCAGGAACTGACTTTAGGTGCTTGTCCAGTGCCAGCTTGAAGACTGCCAGGGGTCTGTTGGTAATCCCCCTTATGTGTGCTGGGAGGCAGTTGAACAGTCTCGGGCCCCTGACACTTATTGTATGGTCTCTTAACGTGCTAGTGACACCCCTGCTTTTCATTGGGGGGATGGTGCATCGTCTGCCAAGTCTTTTGCTTTCGTAGTGAGTGATTTTCGTGTGCAAGTTCGGTACTAGTCCCTCTAGGATTTTCCAGGTGTATATAATCATGTATCTCTCCCTCCTGCGTTCCAGGGAATACAGGTTTAGAAACCTCAAGCGCTCCCAGTAATTGAGGTGTTTTATCTCCGTTATGCGCGCCGTGAAAGTTCTCTGTACATTTTCTAGGTCGGCAATTTCACCTGCCTTGAAAGGTGCTGTTAGAGTGCAGCAATATTCCAGCCTAGATAGAACAAGTGACCTGAAGAGTGTCATCATGGGCTTGGCCTCCCTAGTTTTGAAGGTTCTCATTATCCATCCTGTCATTTTTCTAGCAGATGCGATTGATACAATGTTATGGTCCTTGAAGGTGAGATCCTCCGACATAATCACTCCCAGGTCTTTGACGTTGGTGTTTCGCTCTATTTTGTGGCCAGAATTTGTTTTGTACTCTGATGAAGATTTAATTTCCTCATGTTTACCATATCTGAGTAATTGAAATTTCTCATCGTTGAACTTCATATTGTTTTCTGCAGCCCACTGAAAGATTTGGTTGATGTCCGCCTGGAGCCTTGCAGTGTCTGCAATGGAAGACACTGTCATGCAGATTCGGGTGTCATCTGCAAAGGAAGACACGGTGCTGTGGCTGACATCCTTGTCTATGTCGGATATGAGGATGAGGAACAAGATGGGAGCTAGTACTGTGCCTTGTGGAACAGAGCTTTTCACCGTAGCTGCCTCGGACTTTACTCTGTTGACGACTACTCTCTGTGTTCTGTTAGTGAGGAAATTATAGATCCATCGACCGACTTTTCCTGTTATTCCTTTAGCGCGCATTTTGTGCGCTATTACGCCATGGTCACACTTGTCGAAGGCTTTTGCAAAGTCTGTATATATTACATCTGCATTCTTTTTGTCTTCTAGTGCATTTAGGACCTTGTCGTAGTGATCCAGTAGTTGAGACAGACAGGAGCGACCTGTTCTAAACCCATGTTGCCCTGGGTTGTGTAACTGATGGGTTTCTAGATGGGTGGTGATCTTGCTTCTTAGGACCCTTTCAAAGATTTTTATGATATGGGATGTTAGTGCTATTGGTCTGTAGTTCTTTGCTGTTGCTTTACTGCCCCCTTTGTGGAGTGGGGCTATGTCTGTTGTTTTTAGTAACTGAGGGACGACCCCCGTGTCCATGCTCCCTCTCCATAGGATGGAAAAGGCTCGTGATAGGGGCTTCTTGCAGTTCTTGATGAACACAGAGTTCCATGAGTCTGGCCCTGGGGCAGAGTGCATGGGCATGTCATTTATCGCCTGTTCGAAGTCATTTGGCGTCAGGATAACATCGGATAGGCTTGTGTTAATCAAATTTTGTGGCTCTCTCATAAAAAATTCATTTTGATCTTCGACTCTCAGTCTGGTTAGCGGCTTGCTAAAAACTGAGTCATATTGGGACTTGAGTAGCTCACTCATTTCCTTGCTGTCATCTGTGTAGGACCCATCTTGTTTAAGTAGGGGCCCAATACTGGACGTTGTTCTCGATTTTGATTTGGCATAGGAGAAGAAATACTTTGGGTTTCTTTCGATTTCATTTATGGCTTTTAGTTCTTCCCGCGATTCCTGACTCCTAAAGGATTCTTTTAGCTTAAGTTCGATGCTTGCTATTTCTCTGACCAGTGTCTCCCTGCGCATTTCAGATATATTGACCTCTTTTAGCCGCTCTGTTATTCTTTTCCGTCGCCTGTAAAGGGAGCGCCTGTCTCTTTCTATTTTACATCTACTCCTCCTTTTTCTTAGAGGAATAAGCCTTGTGCATACATCGAGTGCCACCGAGTTAATCTGTTCTAGGCATAAGTTTGGGTCTGTGTTGCTTAGTATATCTTCCCAGCTTATATCGGTTAGGACTTGGTTTACTTGGTCCCACTTTATGTTTTTGTTATTGAAGTTGAATTTGGTGAATGCTCCCTCGTGACTAGTCTCATTTTGTCGGTCTGGGGCTCCACGCATACATGTCTGAACCTCAATTATGTTGTGATCTGAGTATATTGTTTTTGATATGGTGACATTTCTTATCAGATCATCATTGTTAGTGAAGATGAGGTCTAGTGTATTCTCCAGTCTAGTAGGCTCTATTATTTGCTGGTTTAAATTGAATTTTGTGCAGAGATTTAAAAGCTCGTGTGAGTGTGAGTTTTCATCAGAGCTGCCTCCTGGTGTTATTACTGCAACAATATTATTTGCTATATTCCTCCATTTTAGGTGCCTTAAGTTGAAGTCCCCCAGGAGCAAGATGTTGGGTGCAGGAGCTGGAAGATTTTCCAGACAGTGGTCAATTTTTAACAGCTGTTCCTGGAATTGCTGGGATGTTGCATCCGGAGGCTTGTAGACTACCACAATGACTAGGTTTTGGTTCTCGACCTTTACTGCTAAAACTTCCACTACATCATTTGAGGCATTAAGCAGTTCTGTGCAAACAAGTGACTCTGCAATGTACAGGCCAACCCCCCCCCCCCTTTTGCCTGTTCACTCTGTCACATCTGTATAGGTTGTAACCTGGGATCCATATTTCGTTGTCCAAGTGATCCTTTATGTGGGTCTCAGTGAAAGCCGCGAACATTGCCTTTGCCTCTGCAAGCAGTCCACGGATGAAAGGTATTTTGTTGTTTGTTGCTGGCTTTAGACCCTGTATATTTGCAAAGAAGAATGTTATCGGACTGGTGGTATTGTTGGTACTGGGGGGGGGGATTTTTTTTCCGGCATTAGTATCTGTATCTGTTGGTTTGGAGTGGAGGCCATCGACTGTGGTTCCACTCCAGGAATGACTGGATTTGGTGTACGATTTCTGCCATTTCCTGCCAGTTTTTTTTCCTTCCTGGCACTAAAAAACCTCTCCCTCTTGAGTGGCTGTGGCTACCCAGGTTTTCCCATGGCCTGGATGTTTTGTATCTTTTTGTCCCCTTTAGATGGTATGCCTGGCAATTTAAGTTATAGCACAGTCTTTCCTGTACTGAAGAGGTACACATTTCAGGGTGAAAAAGCTTACAGGAAGGGAGTTTGCATTTTCCTGTTGTCATATGGGCATGGCATTTTCTAGGGTGGTCATAGTTGCATGTCCCATCTGTTTTTCCAGATTTCCCATGCCAGCAGATACCAAGTGCATAGTATGTGCACAGGCTTGGTTTCCGCTTGCCTTGGGTTTCTGTGACTGTATTCCCTGTTGGTGCATGTTTCCCTGTCTTACTTCTATCCTCCCTAGCACCAACAATGGAGCTCCCACCAGTTGTTTTTGGTAATTTATCCTCACTATTGCTATTGGAGTCCTCTTGTTTGCTATTTCCTGCGGTATTTCTAGTTTGCAATATTGGTTTTATCTTATCTTTGACTACACTTGTTTCCCTACTATGGCTCCTGTCCCCTATGAGGTCATTTATATGTATTCCTTCCTGCGTATAATTCCCGACTACCTGGACAAAATCTCCAGCTTCACCATTACTGTCTCCCAGGACAGTATCTCCAGCTTCACCATTTCTGTCTCCCAGGACAGCACCTCCAGCTTCACCATTACTGTCTCCCAGGACAGCACTATCAGCCCCACATTTACTGACTACCAGGACATCACCTCCAGCCTTACAGTTTGTGACTACATGGCCAGTATCAAGGGCAGTACCATTCAGCCCAGACTTTTTATGTTCCCATCTGTTGTAGAAAGCTTCCAGGTTTTCTATGAAAGCAGCTTTGATGTTGTCCTCTTTTAATACCCTTGTGATTTTAGTCCACAGATTTTCCTCATTTGGGCATACCCAAAAACACTTCTCTGTTTTAATACTGCTTGTAGCTAGTTCTGGGATATCTGCACAAGGAGCGTGACACCAATTTCCACAAAAATGACAATTTATCCATGTGGAAGCCCGTTTGTTTGACTGACCACAGACTACACACAGCTTCATAATGATTTGAATGGTTGATTTACTGCAATTCTACTAGCAACCTCTTGAATATTATATTAATAACCTTAAATGAAGCTCTAGCTATTTGTATTTCTGTTTCTAACTCTTTTTGTATATTGGACAGCTTACCGTCACGTTCCTGATTTTTAATGTTTGTGTTTATAAGGGCGCCTACAACCCCATCCGTTTACAGTCTGCTTTATTGTCCAACGAAACTGTTTGAAACCAGTCCCGGGTTCGGACCAGTCAAGGGTTCGGACCAGTCAAGGGTTCGGACCAGTCGATCTGCTCTGATCAGTGGGTCACTTATTTAAAACATACTGGTCGGTGATTTGAGCTAACACATGAAGGATCTACTGGAAATTATCTACCCGAGTAATATGTGATTTGACTGATACAAAAGTATAACTTGCGTGTTGAAGAGCCGGTGATATCTGGCAGCTCCTACAATGACGAACGGTCGACCTCAACCCTTGTTTATCAATCGCTGTATCTGGCTTTTCTATTTTTTTTTTTTTTTTTTTTTTTTTCCGTCTCCACCACAATAAATGCTATATTATCACTATAGTTGACTGGTGCAAATTTTGGAGGAAGGACGCTTTTTCTGTAGTAATAATTGCTTCTCGTTGTGTATATTGCGACCGCTGGTAACTACAGGTTATATGAAATTCACAGTAACGTCTCGTATTTCAAGAAAAAGAAACTAATGAAAGTCACTCCACTCCACTAAGTACCATTATAATACTGGTTAGTTGCTACTACAACACTGTATTCTGCTATTCACTGGTATCACTAGATTATATGCGAGTACACTAGCAAGCCAGGAAGATTATTAAAAACAGCTGACCTGTGGTAAGTTTCTGGCGACTTCTGGCACCTGCCTCTATAGGCTTATCACTTCATTTACAAATTCACCTGTTTTCAAATGACACTTTAGCCTTTATCATCAATATACTAGGGAGCCACTGTAGTATACACTATACACTATGTATACTCAATGTTATCAGGGAGACTTTCTTTCCTCTGACACGAAAAGTTCAATTATTATTATTTTTTTCCACAC
Source organism: Cherax quadricarinatus (assembly GCF_038502225.1). Lineage (NCBI taxonomy): Eukaryota > Metazoa > Arthropoda > Malacostraca > Decapoda > Parastacidae > Cherax > Cherax quadricarinatus. The sequence continues at coordinate 27,541,830 of NC_091303.1, read as the reverse complement.
GGGACACAGGCCTATGATTCCCCTCTGGCAGTAAACTCTGCTAGGTAGTGCACACTAATTCTCCTTTTTTGACTCAGTATATAATGTTTTCCGCCCAAGATTGGTTCCAGGCGCTAGAGGGATGTATCGTATAGGATTGATGACACAAATTAAAGTTCTAGCACGTAAGAGCGACCGTGAAAACACGAGATAACCCGGAGCACAACGAGGCACGCTGACACGCCAGAAGTGTGCTACACTGTGGCTGAAGAAATACTTCCTAACATCCCTGTGATTCATCTGTGTCTTCATCTTCCAACTGTGTCCCCGTGTTGCTGTGTCCAGTCTCTGGAACCTCCTGTCTTTGCCTACCTTGTCAATTCCTCTCAGTATTTTGTAAGTCGTTATCATGTCCCCCCTATCTCTCCTGTCCTCCAGTGTCGTCAGATTGATTTCCCTTAACCTCTCCTCGTAGGACATACCTCTTAGCTCTGGGACTAGTCTTGTTGCAAACCTTTGCACTTTCTCTAGTTTCTTTACATGCTTGGCTAGGTGTGGGTTCCAAACTGGTGCCGCATACTCCAATCACTATGCATAGTTTCAGTATTGGAGTATCACAGGCCAACTTTTGACTAGTTAAGATTCATTATTTTGAGATTGAGATTAATATTTCTGTTTATGGTCAAATGGGTGAGTGAGTGTAAGTGTGAACCACCAGGTGGTATTCGTATTATTAGTTGACAGGGTGTATCAGGGAGATAAGATGTTTTCTGATGGTAGTTTTGAAGGTGATGAATGTGTCTGCACTTTTGGAATTTTCAGGTAGGGTGTTCCAGATTTTAGGGCCTTTGACATACATTGAATTTTTGTAAAGGTTTAGTCGGACACGGGGAATGTCATAGAGATGTTTGTGTCTGGTGTTGTGCCTGTGGGTTCTGTCACAACTATCAAGAAAGCGTTTTAGGTCAAGGTTAATATTGGAATTTAAGGTCCTGTAGATGTAGATGGCACAGTAGTAAGTGTGGATGTACTGAACAGGGAGTAAGTTTAGATCTATGAAGAGTGGGGGGGTGTGTTGCCAGGGATGGGATTTAGTGATTATTCTTACTGCGGCTTTTTGTTGGGTTATTACTGGCTTTAGGTGTGTTGCTGCAGTTGAACCCCAAGCACAGATAGCATAGGTGAGGTATGGATATATAAGTGAATGGTATAGTGTGAGAAGGGCAGTTTGCGGCACGTAGTATCGTATCTTGGAGAGGATCCCAACCGTTTTGGATACTTTTTTGGTTATGTATTGGATATGGGTGCTGAAGTTCAGGTTGTTGTCGAGGTATAGGCCTAGGAATTTGCCCTCATTATGCCTGGCAATTAGAGTGTTGTCGATCTTAATGTTAATTTGCGCCTCTCCTGCTCTGCTACCAAACATAATGTTGTAGGTTTTGTCAACGTTAAGCGTAAGTTTATTGGCTGTCATCCAAGTCGATATTTTCATCAGCTTCTCATTAACAATGGTGTTGAGGGTTGCAAGATTAGGGTGAGAGAAGGGTCCTAAGAAGCAAGATCACCACCCATCTAGAAACCCATCAGTTACACAACCCAGGGCAACATGGGTTTAGAACAGGTCGCGCACAAAATGCGTGCTAAAGGAATAACAGGAAAAGTCGGTCGATGGATCTATAATTTCCTCACTAACAGAACACAGAGAGTAGTCGTCAACAGAGTAAAGTCCGAGGCAGCTACGGTGAAAAGCTCTGTTCCACAAGGCACAGTACTCGCTCCCATCTTGTTCCTCATCCTCATATCCGACATAGACAAGGATGTCAGCCACAGCACCGTGTCTTCCTTTGCAGATGACACCCGAATCTGCATGACAGTGTCTTCCATTGCAGACACTGCAAAGCTCCAGGCGGACATCAACCAAATCTTTCAGTGGGCTGCAGAAAACAATATGAAGTTCAACGATGAGAAATTTCAATTACTCAGATATGGTAAACATGAGGAAATTAAATCTTCATCAGAGTACAAAACAAATTCTGGCCACAAAATAGAGCATAACACCAACGTGAAAGACCTGGGAGTGATCATGTCGGAGGATCTCACCTTCAAGGACCATAACATTGTATCAATCGCATCTGCTAGAAAAATGACAGGATGGATAATGAGAACCTTCAAAACTAGGGAGGCCAAGCCCATGATGACACTCTTCAGGTCACTTGTTCTATCTAGGCTGGAATATTGCTGCACACTAACAGCACCTTTCAAGGCAGGTGAAATTGCCGACCTAGAAAATGTACAGAGAACTTTCACGGCGCGCATAATGGAGATAAAACACCTCAATTATTGGGAGCGCTTGAGGTTCCTAAACCTGTATTCCCTGGAACGCAGGAGGGAGAGATACATGATTATATACACCTGGAAAATCTTAGAGGGACTAGTACCGAACTTGCACACGAAAATCACTCACTACGAAAGCAAAAGACTTGGCAGACGATGCACCATCCCCCCAATGAAAAGCAGGGGTGTCACTAGCACGTTAAGAGACCATACAATAAGTGTCAGGGGCCCGAGACTGTTCAACTGCCTCCCAGCACACATAAGGGGGATTACCAACAGACCCCTGGCAGTCTTCAAGCTGGCACTGGACAAGCACCTAAAGTCAGTTCCGGATCAGCCGGGCTGTGGCTCGTACGTTGGTCTGCGTGCAGCCAGCAGCAACAGCCTGGTTGATCAGGCTCCGATCCACCAGGAGGCCTGGTCACAGACCGGGCCGCGGGGGCGTTGACCCCCGGAACTCTCTCCAGGTAAACTCCAGGTAAGTCGTGTCGTCAGCAAAGAGAATGGGGTTCAGGTGTCGAGATACGTTTGGAAGATCATTGATGTATATGAGGAGGAGGAGGAGGGGACCAAGGACACTTCCCTGCGGAACTCCAGTATCAAGTGGCTGTGTTGTTGATGCTGTGTCTTTAATGGTGACATACTGATACCTATTAGTAAGGTAAGATTTGAAATATGCAAGCGCATGGCCTCTTATACCATAATGGTCAAGTTTGTGGAGTAGGATGCCGTGGTCTACTGTGTTAGTTTAGTTTAATATGTTTATTATGCACCCCATACCCATCCATTGTCAAAAGCTTTTCTTAGGTCAATAAAAATTCCTAGTGGATATTCCTTATTTTCCAATGCTGTGTAAAGCAAATCTAGCATTATTATAATTGCATCGTTAGTGCTTTTGTTTTTCCTGAACCCAAATTGGCAGGGGTTGAGTATGTTTTGTGACGTTATAAATGAATATAGTCTCCTGTGCACGAGTTTCTCAAAGATTTTGGATAGCAATGGTAAGTTTGATATTGGCCTATAGTTGTTTAAATCTGTAGGGTCACCACCTTTATGTATTGGTGTAACTCTTGCCGTCTTGAGTAGTTTCGGGAAGGTGCTAACTTCTAGTGACTTGTCAAAAAGCAATGAGATAGTATGTGAGAGGACATGGGCCACTCTCTTGTACAATAATGGTGGGACATGAGACAGATTCCCCGAGTTATTTTTAAGTGACTTTATAATCTCGGTGACTTCCGTGGGCTCAGTTGGAGCAAGATAGAAGGAATTTGGGAAATTCCCATCTAGGTAGTCCCCGGCATGGGCATTGGTACGTGGGATTTTATTGGCGAGATTAGAACCTATGGTTGAGAAGAAGTCGTTTATCTTGTTAGCTGTGTCGGTGGGTTGCAGTGGTGTTTCATTAGGTTTAGTTAGGACAATATTCTTGTTTTTTTTCAGTTTGTGGGTCCCTAGAATCTGAGAGAGTGTTTTCCAGGTCTTTTTTATATCTCCTCTTGTGTCAGTAAATCTACTGGAGTAGTATAGTTGTTTGGCTTTCTTTATTACTTTGGTGAGGACTGATGAATAGTGTTTAAGAATATCTTTGTGTATTAAGCCCTGTCTATATTGCTTTTCATATTGGTGTTTCTTATCAATGGATTTCAGAATGGTGCTGGTTAGCCATGGGCAACCAAGCCGTTTGTTTGTGATCTGTTTCGTTTTTATAGGACAATGTTTGTTGTATAGTCTAAGTAGTTTGTTAAGAAAAATGTCTGTTCAGTCACAGTACAGTACTCGCTCCCATCTTGTTCCTCATCCTCATATCCGACATAGACAAGGATGTCAGCCACAGCACCGTGTCTTCCTTTGCAGATGACACCCGAATCTGCATGACAGTGTCTTCCATTGCAGACACTGCAAAGCTCCAGGCGGACATCAACCAAATCTTTCAGTGGGCTGCAGAAAACAATATGAAGTTCAACGATGAGAAATTTCAATTACTCAGATATGGTAAACATGAGGAAATTAAATCTTCATCAGAGTACAAAACAAATTCTGGCCACAAAATAGAGCGAAACACCAACGTGAAAGACCTCGGAGTGATCATGTCGGAGGATCTCACCTTCAAGGACCATAACATTGTATCAATCGCATCTGCTAGAAAAATGACAGGATGGATAATGAGAACCTTCAAAACTAGGGAGGCCAAGCCCATGATGACACTCTTCAGGTCACTTGTTCTATCTAGGCTGGAATATTGCTGCACACTAACAGCACCTTTCAAGGCAGGTGAAATTGCCGACCTAGAAAATGTACAGAGAACTTTCACGGCGCGCATAACGGAGATAAAACACCTCAATTATTGGGAGCGCTTGAGGTTCCTAAACCTGTATTCCCTGGAACGCAGGAGGGAGAGATACATGATTATATACACCTGGAAAATCTTAGAGGGACTAGTACCGAACTTGCACACGAAAATCACTCACTACGAAAGCAAAAGACTTGGCAGACGATGCACCATCCCCCCAATGAAAAGCAGGGGTGTCACTAGCACTTTAAGAGACCATACAATAAGTGTCAGGGGCCCGAGACTGTTCAACTGCCTCCCAGCACACATAAGGGGGATTACCAACAGACCCCTGGCAGTCTTCAAGCTGGCACTGGACAAGCACCTAAAGTCAGTTCCTGATCAGCCGGGCTGTGGCTCGTACGTTGGTTTGCGTGCAGCCAGCAGCAACAGCCTGGTTGATCAGGCTCTGATCCACCAGGAGGCCTGGTCACAGACCGGGCCGCGGGGGCGTTGACCCCCGGAACTCTCTCCAGGTAAACTCCAGGTAATACCATTGGCCTTGGCGAATTCTGTAGGCCAGTCAACAGTCTCTAGGTCAGCTGTGAACTTCCTTATTGAGGCCTCATCATGGAGTCTAAATGAGACTTTGTTGTATTCAAGTGGTGGTTTACTAATGTTTGTCAAGAGGAAGGTAGGGTAGTGGTCTGTAGTGCTATCTGTGATTATCCCTGATTTAAGGGTGGTTAGTATATTGGTCCATATGTGGTCTATTATGGTTGCACTTGTTTCAGTGAGCCTGGTTGGTTTAGTTATTGTTGGTATGAGAAGTGTGTTGTTCATATTGTTGATGAAATCAGTTACAAGCTGATCATCTAGTAGGCCAAGGTTGATGTTGAAGTCTCCAGCTAAGAGAAGGTGGTGCTTATTCATTTGTCTGTTTGTTATTAGTGCCTTTAATTTCTCACTGAAGTTTGGGATGTTAGTGTGGGGTATCCGGTAAATGGCACCGATTGTTATAGGCGTCTTAAGGTTTTTTACAGTAAAATTAGCAAAAATGTATTCTCCATATTCATCACTAAAGCAATTGGTGCTGATACAAGATAATTGGTTAGAGTAATAGATTGCCATACCACCCCCAACTTGGTATGGTCTGCAGTTGTGGATTGCTGTGTATCCTGGTAGAGGGTAGATATCTATTGTGTCCTGTTTTAGCCAGGTCTCGGTAAGAATAATGCAGGAGAAGGGTGTCTTTAGTGATTCAAGGAGTGCCAGGAGGTCATCATAGTGTTTGCTTAAGGACCTGATGTTGTAGTTAAGTACTGATAGACTTTTATCATTGTTTAGGATAGTGCTGGCTTGTGATGCTGTGTAGTAAAGGCAGTTACTTTCCAATAGGTTTTGATTGGGTGTCAGATTATGGAGGTTTAGATCAGGGTCAACGTGATCAATCATCTTCTAGGTTTAAATTATGGTTATTTATATCCTGAGTTGTGTGTTGAGTTTTAGTACTGATATCTGTAGTGGTGGGAAGTTTGGACAAGTATATAGTTATAGCATTTTGGTCATGTAGAGTATAGTCACTAATACACATAATGAAGTTGGTGTTGTCTATGTGTTGTGCTGGAATGAGCTAAAGTACAACTAGGTATAAACTAATAATATAAAAATACAAATTATAAATAGCACAAGACTCTCACTTGTAATTGCACTAAGGTCTAATGTAATGACTTTTGGTATGGCCCAATATGGGCCTAACGTACACGGTGTACAGGGTCCTGAACGATTCCTTATTAAGATGTCGGAATGCTGTTCTGAGGTTTGTCAGGCGCCCATATGCTGCAGCAGTTATTTGATTGATGTGCGCTTCAGGAGATGTACCTGGTGTTATACTCACCCCAAGATATTTTTCCTTGAGTGAGGTTTGTAGTCTCTGGCCCCCTCGACTGTACTCCGTCTGCGGTCTTCTTTGCCCTTCCCCAATCTTCATGACTTTTCACTTGGTGGGACTGAACTCCAGGAGCCAATTGCTGGACCAGGTCTGCAGCCTGTACAGGTCCCTTTGTAGTTCTGCCTGGTCTTCGATCGAGTGAATTCTTCTCATCAACTTCACGTCATCTGCAAACAGGGACACCTCGGAGTGTATTCCTTCCGTCATGTCGTTCACAAATACCAGAAACAGCACTGGTCCTAGGACTGACCCCTGTGGGACCCCGCTGGTCACAGGCGCCCACTCTGACACCTCACCACGTACCATTACTCGCTGCTGTCTTCCTGACAAGTATTCCCTGATCCATTGTAGTGCCTTCCCTGTTATCCCTGCTTGGTCCTCCAGTTTTTACACTAATCTCTTGTGTGGTACTGTGTCAAACGCCTTCTTGCAGTCCAAGAAGATGCAATTCACCCACCCCTCTCTCTCTTGTCTTACTGCTGTCACCATGTCATAGAACTCCAGTAGGTTTGTGACACAGGATTTCCCGTCCCTGAAACCATGTTGGCTGCTGTTGATGAGATCATTCCTTTCTAGGTGTTCCACCACTCTTCTTCTGACAATCTTCTCCATGACTTTGCATACTATACATGTCAGTAACACTGGTCTGTAGTTTAGTGCTTCATGTCTGTCTTCTTTTTTAAAGACTGGGACTACATTTACTGTCTTCCATGCCTCAGGCAATCTCCCTGTTTCGAGAGATGTATTGAATATTGTTGTTAGGGGTACACATAGCGCCGCTGCTCCTTCCCTCAGGACCCATGGAGAGATGTTATCCGGCCCCATTGCCTTTGAGGTATCTAGCTCACTCAGAAGCCTCTTCACTTCTTCCTCGGTTGTGTGTACTGTGTCCATCACCTGGTGGTGTGCCCCACCTCTCCGTCTTTCTGGAGCCACTTCTGTCTCCTCTGTGAACACTTCTTTGAATCTCTTGTTGAGTTCCTCACATACTTCACGGTCATTTCTTGTTGTCTCTCCTCCTCCCTTCTTTAGCCTGATTACCTGGTCCTTGACTGTTGTTTTCCTTCTGATGTGGCTGTATAACAGCTTCGGGTCAGATTTGGCTTTTGCTGCTATGTCGTTTTCATATTGTCGTTGGGCTTCCCTTCTTATCTGTGCATATTCGTTTCTGGCTCTACGACTGCTCTTCTTATTCTCCTGGGTCCTTTGCCTTCTATATTTCTTCCATTCCCTAGCACACTTGGTTTTTGCCTCTTTGCACCTTTGGGTAAACCATGGGCTCATCCTGGCTTTTTCATTATTCCTGTTTCCCTTGGGTACAAACCTCTCCTCAGCCTCCTTGTACATTGTTGTGTGTGTGTGTGTGTGTGTGTGTGTGTACTCACCTATTTGTACTCACCTATTTGTGGTTGCAGGGGTCGAGTCCTAGCTCCTGTGTGTGTGTGTGTGTGTGTGTGTGCGTGTGTGTGTGTGTGTGTGCGTGTGTGCGTGTGTGTGTGTGTGTGTGTGTGTACTCACCTATGTATATGTACCATCCTATACATGGCTGCAGAAGTCGAATTACAGCTCCTGGCTCCACCTCTTTGTTGGTCGCTACTACGTCCATTCCTGGCTTCATGAGCCTTATCGTACTTCTTCTTCAAGCTGTATATTGATCCTGCCTCTTCCGCTTCACTCTTCAAATCGTTCCACTTCCTGACAAATCTGAGACTAAAGAAATACTTCCTGACATCCCTATGACTCATCTGAGTTTTCAACTTCCATCTCTCAAAAATTCTGTCCCTATTCACCTTGTCAATTCTCGGTATCTTATAAGTTGTTATCATATTGCCCCTAGTCTTCCTGTCCTCCTGTGTCATCAGGTTGAGTTCGCTTATCCTCTCCTCACAGGACATATCCCTTAGCTCCGGGACTAGTCTTGTTGTAAATTTCTGCACTTTCTCCAATTTCATGATATGCTTGACCAGGTGTGGGTTGTATACTGGTGCTGGGTATTCCAATATGGGCCTGACATACACGGTGAATGACTTTTCACTTAGATGTTGAAAAGTTATTTTTTGACTTGTCAGACGCGCCTTTGCTGCAGCAGTTATAATACTCTGGCTGGAACAATTCATCAAAATAGCACAGAAATGAGGAAACATAAGATGACATTTCGGTCCGTTCTGGACAAATTATTTACATTGATGGTTCTGTTCACCAATCCACTGGTGCAGCTGGTAGTGCTGCTGTTGTCATACAGAGTGATGGCTCTCATAAAGAAATTGGAGCACGCATCAATAACTGGGCCTCTACCCTTCAGACAGAACTGTTTGCCATACTCCTTGCACTCAAATGTGTCCATGTATCTAAGGTTGACACTTTAATTGTAACTGATTCTCTGTCATCCATAAATGCTCTCAACTCATTAAGTATAAATTGTGGCATGCTTGTGTCAGAAGCCAGACAGGAATGGTAAGATTGTGGACAGTGGAGTTAGAGTGCACATGCTGTGGATTCCATCTCACATTGGTCTTCAGATGCATGATAGAACTGATAAATTGGCTAAGCTGTATGCTTTCAAAGAGGGGGTAGATTACAATCTTGGGTTGTCAGTTAGCAGTTTGAGAACAATAATACGAAAAGAACTTCAAATGAACTTTATTGACTTAAGACTTAGGGAGATTGACACAAGTCAGTCCATCTATCATCATTCCATCATGCAGGAGGAGCCACATGTCTATGGTGCATCCAACAAGATAAGCAGACTCTTGAATGTCACTACTGCCCGGCTCCGGCTGGGTTACAAGTATCTATGGCAGGTTAAATCACCACCACCAGATGTAGACCAAACGAAATGTAAACTTTGCCAGATGGACTATTGTCACACCTTGCATCATTATGTACTGGAGTGTGATCAGATTAATAAATTTAGAAACAACTCACTCAGAAATGTTCAAGAAATGGCAAAGTATTTTATCCACAGTGGTATATTACAGACCATTCTGGAGAAATACCCTGACTTTGCTAGCTGTAAGTAATGCATTACCATGTGTGTGTGTGTGTGTGTGTGTGTGTGTGTGTGTGTGTGTGTGTGTGTGTGTGTGTGTGTGTGTGTGTGTGTGTGTGTGTGTGTGTGTGTGTGTGTGTGTGTGTCAGTGTGAGTGAGTGTGTGTGTGTGTGTGTGTGCACGCGTGTGTGTGTGTGTGTGTGAGTGTGAGTGTACTCACCTATTTGTACTCACCTATTTGTGGTTGCAGGGGTTGAGTCTTAGCTCCTGGCCCCGCCTCTTCACCGGTTGCTACTGGGCCCTCTCTCTCCCCGCTCCATGAGCTTTATCAAACCTCGTCTTAAAACTGTGTATGGTTCCTGCCTCCACTACGTCATTTTCTAGGCTATTCCACTGCCTTACAACTCTATGACTGAAGAAATACTTCCTAATATCTCTCTGACTCATTTGTGTCTTCAACTTCCAATTGTGGCCTCTTGTTTCTGTGTCCCCTCCCTAGAACATCCTGTCTTTGTCCAACTTGTCTATTCCACGCAGTATTTTATATGTCGTTATCATGTCTCCCCTGACCCTCCTGTCCTCCAGTGTCGTCAGGCCGATTTCCCTTAATCTTTCTTCATAGGACATTCCCCTTAGCTCTGGAACTAACCTTGTCGCAAACCTTGGTACTTTCTCTAGTTTCTTGACGTGCTTTATCAAGTGCGGGTTCCAAACAGGTGCTGCATACTCCAGTATGGAGTATGCAGCATCCAGCATCCAGCATCAAGTATCCAGTATGGAGTATCGGAATGCTGTTCTCAGGTTTGCCAGGCGCCCATATGCTGCAGCAGTTATCTGATTGATGTGTACTTCCGGAGACATGCTCGGTGTTATACTCACCCCAAGATCTTTCTCCTTGAGTGAGGTTTGCAGTCTTTGGCCACCTAGCCTATACTCTGTCTGTGGTCTTCTGTGCCCTTCCCCTATCTTCATGACTTTGCATTTGGCAGGATTAAATTCGAGAAGCCATTTGCTGGACCAGGTGTCCAGTCTGTCCAGGTCTCTTTGAAGTCCTGCCTGGTCCTCATCAGATTTAATTCTCCTCATTAACTTCACATCATCTGCAAACAGGGACACTTCTGAGTCTAACCCTTCCATCATGTCGTTCACATATACCAAAAATAGCACTGGTCCTAGGACCGACCCCTGTGGGACCCCGCTCGTCACAGGTGCCCACTGTGATACATCATTACGTACCATGACTCGTTGTTGCCTCCCTATCAGGTATTCTCTGATCCATTGCAGTGCCCTTCCTGTTATATGCGCCTGATGCTCTAGCTTCTGCACTAATCTCTTGTGAGGAACGGTGTCAAAGGCCTTGTTGCAGTGTGTGTGTGTGTGTGTGTGTGTGACTCAACAATCAATATTTGCAACAATAACTCACTACAGTTGTGACCGGGTGTGGAAGTGTGAATTGCTCATTACACTATAATTTGTTCGTGATTGTAGCCATGTATAAACGTAAGTAACCATTCTTACATTATTCATTACCTTTGTAACTTATGAGCTCATTACCTTTGCACCTAGTTCAGCTATCAAAACTTTGGGGGCCCAGTCCCTGGACCCATTACGTACCTCTGTAATCTGTAAATCCTTTGTAACTTGTCATGATTGTGACCAGACCTACCTGGAGTTCATTACCTTTGTAAATTGTGAGTTCATTACCTCTGTAACTTGCTCAGCTATCAAAACTTTGGAGTCCAGTCCCTGGACCAATTATGTACCTCTGTAATCTTTTGACTACCGCCCACAGGATGGGTATGGGGTGCATAATAAACATTAAACTAACTCTGGACTACTGTCAGCTCACAATCCAGTTGTGACTTAACATTGCTCCAGGACAGACCAAAACGTTGTCATAAAGTTCCTTCCTTAAGTGAGAGTTTCTGGTGAACTGCTCTAATGAACATGTAATTATTTGTACAAGAATGGTATACAATACCGACAAGATGAAAATTAGACACATGTGCAACATCTGGGTATCTTTATTGTAGACGTTTCGCCATCCAGTGACTATCAGTACAAATTCAAGGACATTTATGTTCTTGAATTTGTATAGATAAAGCCACTGGATGGCGAAACGTCTACAATAAAGATACCCAGATGTTGCACATGTGTCTAATTTTCATGTAATTATTTCTCAATGTCAAAGGTGCACATGTGCTATATAATGCCAGATTATTGTTAAGGGCCAGAAATAGTATGAGGCAGACTACAGGCTGTGGCAAGCCTAGTCAGTAGGGAAGTGTGGGTGTGATGTAGTTCCCAGCTGGCAGGAACTGGAAGATTGAATCATCACTAAACTGACCACCAGCAGAGGGCACTGCTGCCATGACACAACCTTCATCAACACTACCGAGAATTCGCTAAACTGTTGTTTATAATTTTGTATAATTCAGCAGTCTAAATATAGCGTTATTGAGACGCCATGAAGTAAACATTGCTTTTGATTACTCTCCTTAGAAGTTTCTTAAGTTACTTTTACAGCCTCTGGATTACCATTTTCCTTTAATAGCCCGTCGCTTAGTGGTTCTGTAAAGTTATTATGCCGATTTCTGCTTCGGCCTTCCTTGAATGAGGACGTTTCGCCCCCACCCCGTCTCGAACACCAGCCACGAATGTTCTTGTTTTATAATAAGAATACCGTAACTGGGACGATACACAGATAATCCGCACATACAATTAAACTTACGACGGCGTTTCGGTCCGACTTAAACGGTCGTTATAAGTTTCATTCTCCTAAGATAAGATTTTATTCGGATTTTTAACCCCGAAGGGTTAGCCACCCAGGATAACCCAAGAAAGGCAGTGCATCATCGAGGACTGTCTAACTTATTTCCATTGGGGTCCTCAGTCTTGTCCCCCAGGATGCGACCCACACCAGTCGACTAACACACGGGTGCCTACTTGCATGCTAGGTGAACGGGACAACAGGTATAAGGAAACATGCCCAATGTTTGCACCCTTTCTGGGGATCAAACCACGGACACTCAGCGTGTGAAGCGAGGGCGTTGTGTACCAGGCCACGGGCCACAATTGCATTGTCAGTGTGAGTTTCTTTGTGTGTACCCACGTAGTTGTACTCACCTAGCTGAGGTTGCGGGGGTCGATTCACAGCTCCTGGCCCCGCCTTTTCAATTGGCCGCTACCCGGTCACTCTTCCCGCTCCGTGAGCTTTATCATACCTCTTTTTAAAGCTATGTATGGATCCTGCCTCCACTGCATCACTACCCAGGCTATTCCACTTCCTGACAACTCTGTGACTGAAGAAATACTTCGTAATATCCTCGTGACTCATCTGAGTCTTCATCTGACCCCTTGCTGCTGTGTCCCATCTCTGGAACATCCTGTCTCTGTCCACCTTGTCTATACCTCTCAGTATTTTATATGTCGTTATCATATCCCCTCTAACTTTCCTGTCTTCCAGTGTCGTCAGGTTGATTTCCCTTAACCTCTCTTCGTAGGACATACCTCTTAGCTCCGGGACTAGTCTTGTTGCAAACCTTTGCACTTTCTCTAGTTTCCTTACATGCTTGGCTAGGTGAGGGTTCCAAACTGGCGCTGCATATTCCATTATGGGCCTAACGTACACGGTGTACAGGGTCCTGATTGACTCCTTATTTAGATGTCGAAATGCTGTTCTTAGGTTTGACAGGCACCCGTATGCTGCTGCAGTTCTTTTGTTGATGTGCACCTCAGGAGATGTTCCCGGTGATATACTCACAATAAGATCCTTTTCCTTGAGTGAGGTTTGTAGGGTCTGGCCCCCTAGACTGTACCCCATCTGTGGTCTTCTTTGCCCTTCCCCAATCTTCATGACTTTGCACTTGGTGGGGTTGAACTCCATGAGCCAGTTTCTGGACCAGGCTTGCAGTCTGTCCAGATCTCTCTGTAGTTCTGCCTGGTCTTCGTCCGACTAAATTCTTTTCATCAACTTCACATCATCTGCAAATAGGGACACTTCGGAGTCTATTCCTTCTGTCATGTTGTTCACAAATACCAGAAACAGCACTGGTCCTAGAACTGATCCCTGTGGCACAACCCTCGTTACTGGAACCCATTCTGACACCTCGCCACGTACCATGACTCGCTGTTGTCTTTCCGACAGGTACTCCCTGATCCACTGCAGTGCCTTCCCTGTTATCCCTGCCTGGTCCTCCAGCTTTCGCACTAATCTCTTGTGTGGAAATGTGTCAAACGCCTTCTTACAGTCCAAGAAAATGCAATCTACCCACCCCTCTCTCTCTTTTGTCTTACTGCCGTCACCCTGTCACTGAACTCCAATAGGTTTGTGACACAGGATTTCCTGTCCCTGAAACCATGTTGGTTGTCGTTGATAAGCTCATTCCTTTCTAGGTGTTCCACCACTCTTCTGATAATCTTATCCATGACTTTGCATACTATACATGTCACTGACACTGGCCTGTAGTTTAATGCTTCGTGTCTGTCTCCTTTTTAAAAACTGGGACTGCATTTGCTGTCTTCCATACTTCTGGTAGTCGTCCTGTTTCGATAGATGTGTTGAAGATAGTTGTTAGTGGTACACAAAGCTTCCTTTCTCAGGACCCATGGAGAGATGTTATCTGGCCCTATCGCCTTTGAGGTATCTAGCTCGCTTAACAGCCTCTTCACTTCTTCCTCGGTTGTATGTATTGTGTCCAACACTTGATGGTGTACCCCACCTGTCTGCCTTTCTGGAGGCCTTTCTGTCTCCTCTGTGAACACTTCTTTGAATCTCCTGTTGAGTTCCTCACATAATTCACGGTCGTTTTTTGAGACCTCCCCTCCTTCCTTCCTCAGCCTGATTACCTGGTCCTTGACTGATGTTGTCCTCCTGATGTGGCTGTACAACAGTTTTGGTTCAGATTTGGCTTTCGCTGCTATCTCATTCTCATACTACCTTTGGGCCTCCCGTCTTACCTGTGCATATTCATTTCTGGCTGTACGACTGGTCTCCTTATTCACCTGGGTCCTTTGTGTGTGTGTGTATTCCCTTGTTTTCTTCCTGGGGCGCTCATCTTCGTCGCTCACAGTTCGTTGAGCAAATAAATGATCAGAGAGCAGCCATACATCAGCTGCTCTCACAGGCCTTGGAAAAGCTTCATGGTATTGACTGGGTTAGGGGTATGGTGTGGGAGTCTGACTTTCTCGGGGTTTAGGCATGGAGGAAATATTGTCCACCTGCCCTAACTAATAGTTAAGCTGTGTCGCCTGAGCAGTTAGTTTATTGTGCACCCGCAGCTCATCCTGTGAACGGTAGTGCAAAAAAATCAACATTAGAGTTCACACTGTGTCTTCATCAGACTCCGCGGAGTATTGTTACACTAACTGGCAATATTTTATTCCCTCTCCCCTTCCTTTTTTTTTTTTAGGAATCATATTTCCTCTCTATATGGAAAGTTTTCACCATACTTCTGGGAGCAAGTACTTCGACATATGCCGTAGTCACTTTTAAAAAGCAAATGCCTCGAAAAATGGTTTAGGCTCAGACTCAACAAGGCGACGTACTAATTGCAGGAAGTGAAACTTTGTCAAGGCATAACGACTTGACAAAGTTCCTCCTTAGGTTAAGTTAGGTTAGACTAAGTTAGGTTAGGTTAAGTTAGGTTAAGTTAGGTTAGGTTAAGTTAGGTTAGGTTAGGTTAAGTTAGGTTAAGTTAGGTTAGGTTAAGTTAGGTTAGGTTAAGTTAGGTTAAGTTAGGTTAGGTTAAGTTAGGTTAGGTTAAGTTAGGTTAGGTTAAGTTAGGTTAGGTTAAGTTAGGTTAGGTTAGGTTAAGTTAGGTTAAGTTAGGTTAGGTTAAGTTAGGTTAGGTTAAGTTAGGTTAGGTTAAGTTAGGTTAAGTTAGGTTAAGTTAGGTTAGGTTAAGTTAGGTTAAGTTAGGTTAGGTTAAGTTAGGTTAGGTTAGGTTAAGTTAGGTTAGGTTAAGTTAGGTTAAGTTAGGTTAGGTTAAGTTAGGTTAGGTTAAGTTAGGTTAAGTTAGGTTAGGTTAAGTTAGGTTAGGTTAAGTTAGGTTAAGTTAGGTTAGGTTAAGTTAGGTTAGGTTAAGTTAGGTTAGGTTAAGTTAGGTTAGGTTAAGTTAGGTTAGGTTAAGTTAGGTTAGGTTAGGTTAAGTTAGGTTAGGTTAAGTTAGGTTAGGTTAGGTTAAGTTAGGTTAGGTTAAGTTAGGTTAGATTAGGAGAGAAACGTTGCCACAATAAAATGTTACATTAGTTACACTTCTGTCCTTTTACCTAACATTTTTTTTTTTTACCGTAAAACATTGTAAGGAAGAATCCCATTCCACCTTCGATAATACCTAGAATATACCTGGAGAGGGTTTCGGGGATCAATGCCCCCCCCGCGGCCCGGACTGTGACCAGGCTTCATGGTGGATCAGGGCCTGATCAACCAGGCTGATGCTAACGTAAACCGACGTACAAACCACAGCCCGGCTGATCTGGTACTGGCTTTAGGTGCCTGTCCAGCGCGCCTTCTTGAAGACAGCCAGGGGTCTATTAGTAATCCCCCCTTATGTATGCTGGGAAGCAGTTGAACAGTCTTGGACCCCTGACACTAATTGTGTTGTCTCTTAACGTGCTAGTGACACCCCTGCTTTTCATTGTGGGGATGGTTCATCGTCTGTCGAGTCTTATGCTTTCATAGTGAGTGATTTTCGTGTGCAAGTTCGGTACTAGTCCCTCTAGGATTTTCCAGGTGTATATAATCATGTATCTCTCCCTCCTGCGTTCCAGGGAATACAGGTTTAGGAACCTCAAGCGCTCCCAGTAATATAGGTGTTTTATCTCCGTTATGCGCGCCGTGAAGGCTCTCTGTACATTTTCTAGGTCAGCAATTTCACCTGCCTTGAAAGGTGCTGTTAGTGTGCAGCAATATTCCAGCCTAGATAGAACAAGTGACCTCAAGAGTGTCATCATGGGCTTGGCCTCCCTAGTTTTGAAGGTTCTCATTATCCATCCTGTCATTTTTCTAGCAGATGCGATTGATACAATATTATGGTCTTAGAAAGTGAGATCCTCTGACATGATCACTCCCAGGTCTTTTACATTAGTTTTTCGCTCTATTGTATGGTATGATATTGTATGGTATGATATTGTATGGTGTGGTATTGTATGGTAACCTTGTTACTGCTTTTATAAGCTCCTGAAGAAGGAAACATTGCCACAATAAAATGTCACATTGGTTATATTTGTGACCTTTTACCTAAAATATTGTTGGTAATTCTACCATCATTAATAAAAAATATATATAATCTGAATTTTGTAATGGGAATAAAAATGACCAATTTCATTGATCATAAGTTTTTCTAATTCTAAATCTGAGCAATTTGCCAGTCTTCAATTATTATTATTATTATTATTATTATTATTATTATTATTATTATTATTATTATTATTATTATTATTATTACTATTTTATTAATTGGATTGCTTTGTGTTGTTGACTGAGTATATTTTATTACAGACAAGTGTGAGTGTGCTGAGGGAGGCTGCAAGAAGGGCTGTGAGTGCACCTCCTGTCGCTGTGCTCCTTGTGAAAAGTGTAAGACATTTCTAGATTTTCACTAAAACTTACAAAATTCTTGTAGTTAAAATATTTTCGTACAATGATCACCGTTCCTGGATGATATTTTATTACATTCATTTCTGGAAAAGTCATTTATCTCTCTACTATAGTTGACAAAAATCTTCAATAACATCAGTATTGTGTCTGGTAAACCAAAGATTTTGGAGTTTATATACTAAAATAACAGTACAAATCTGTTCATATAGTAGGACCAGACAGTTTTCATTGCATATATGATTACTTACAGGTTCCTCTGGGTGCAAGTGTCCATCCAAGGAGGAGTGTGCCAAGACGTGCACTAAACCCTGCAAGTGTTGCCCCTAGACTCCAGCGCTACAGAGGGGGATTATGGGAAGCAGCCTTACAAGTGATGCCCGCACACCTTTACCTTGTTACTGGAAAGTTGAGGAAGTCTTTATATTTCTGTCCCTACGCTTAAGTACACCACCAGGTGGAGGGTAGATTCTTTCAAGTGCTGCTCCTACACCACACTATCAGGGAAGAAACTTTGTAATTTCTGACCTTAAGACCCAGTCACATCACAGGGGTGGTTGGGAAAGAAATTGGAATTGTCCCTAGACCCCACCACTGAGAGAGGAGGGGAAAGTCTTGCAAGTGGATGAGAAAAGAAAGTAAGAAGGGAGAATGGGGCAACCAGGCATAAAGGAGCAGCTACCTACCATCGTCAGCCTCACTTGTAGGAGCTTAGTGCCATAAGGATGGAGAACATTAAGAATATAATATAATAGGTTTATAATTTGGATTTATGATTTTCTTAATAAAATATTGCATTAAAGTTGTGCTTTAATTAATCCCTCAATAGGTTCCCTGTTATTTCTAGTAACAATGTTAACGCCTTAAAAAAAAATGGCTATGAATTCTACAGTTTATGGACTGTTTTGACTGAGATTCACACCAAGAGGTGTGAATCTCAGCGTATATACAATGAGAGTTTACTTTCATACTAATCTTAGAGGTTAAACTATCCTAGAGTGATGGTATGTAAGTTACCTGAGGCCTTGATGACCATGTATCAACTGGCTACCTGGAGTTTACCTGGAGAGAGTTCCGGGGGTCAACGCCCCGGCAGCCCGGTCTGTGACCAGGCCGCATGGTGGATCAGAGCCTGATCAACCAGGCTGTTGCTGCTGGCTGCACGCAAACCAACGTACGAGCCACAGCCCGGCTGGTCAGGTACCGACTTTAGGTGCTTGTCCAGTGCCAGCTTGAAGACTGCCAGGGGTCTGTTGGTAATCCCCCTTATGTATGCTTGAAGGCAGTTGAACAGTCTCGGGCCCCTGGCACTTATTGTATGGTCTCTTAACGTGCTAGTGACACCCCTGCTTTTCATTGGAGGGATGTTGCATCGTCTGCCAAGTCTTTTGCTTTCGTAGTGAGTGATTTTCGTGTGCAAGTTCGGTACTAGTCCCACTTGGATTTTCCAGGTGTATATAATCATGTATCTCTCCCGCCTGTGTTCCAGGGAGTACAGGTTCAGGAACCCCAAGCGCTCCCAGTAATTTAGGTGTTTTATCTCCGTTATGCGTGCCGTGAAGGTTCTCTGTACATTTTCTAGGTCAGCAATTTCACCTGCCTTGAAAGGTGCTGTTAGTGTGCAGCAATATTCCAGCCTAGATAGAACAAGTGACCTCAAGAGTGTCATCATGGGCTTGGCCTCCCTAGTTTTGAAGGTTCTCATTATCCATCCTGTCATTTTTCTAGCAGATGCGATTGATACAATGTTATGGTCCTTGAAGGTGACATCCTCCGACATGATCACTCCCAGGTCTTTGACGTTGGTGTTTCGCTCTATTTTGTGGCCAGAATTTGTTTTGTACTCTGATGAAGATTTAATTTCCTCGTGTTTACCATATCTGAGTAATTGAAATTTCTCATCGTTGAACTTCATATTGTTTTCTGCAGCCCACTGAAAGATTTGGTTGATGTCCGCCTGGAGCCTTGCAGTGTCTGCAATGGAAGACAGTCATGCAGATTCGGGTGTCATCTGCAAAGGAAGACACGGTGCTGTGGCTGACGTCCTTGTCTATGTCGGATATGAGGATGAGGAACAAGATGGGAGCGAGTACTGTGCCTTGTGGAACAGAGTTTTTCACCGTAGCTGCCTCGGACTTTACTCTGTTGACGACTACTCTCTGTGTTCTGTTAGTGAGGAAATTATAGATCCATCGACCGACTTTTCCTGTTATTCCTTTAGCACGCATTTTGTGCGCTATTACGCCATGGTCACACTTGTCGAAGGCTTTTGCAAAGTCTGTATATATTACATCTGCATTCTTTTTATCTTCTAGTACATTTAGGACTTTGTCGTAGTGATCCAATAGTTGAGACAGACAGGAGCGACCTGTTCTAAACCCATGTTGCCCTGGGTTGTGTAACTGATGGGTTTCTAGATGGGTGGTGATCTTGCTTCTTAGGACCCTTTCAAAGATTTTTATGATATGGGATGTTAGTGCTATCGGTCTGTAGTTCTTTGCTGTTGCTTTACTGCCCCCTTTGTGGAGTGGGGCTATGTCTGTTGTTTTTAGTAACTGTGGGACGACCCCCGTGTCCATGCTCCCTCTCCATAGGATGGTAAAGGCTCGTGATAGGGGCTTCTTGCAGTTCTTGATGAACACGGAGTTCCATGAGTCTGGCCCTGGGGCAGAGTGCATGGGCATGTCATTTATCGCCTGTTCGAAGTCATTTGGCGTCAGGATAACATCGGATAGGCTTGTGTTAACCAAATTTTGTGGCTCTCTCATAAAAAATTCATTTTGATCGACTCTCAGTCTGGTTAGCGGCTTGCTAAAAACTGAGTCATACTGGGACTTGAGTAGATCACTCATTTCCTTGCTGTCATCTGTGTAGGACCCATCTTGTTTAAGTAGGGGCTCAATACTGGACGTTGTTCTCGACTTTGATTTGGCATAGGAGAAGAAATACTTTGGGTTTCTTTCGATTTCATTTATGGCTTTTAGTTCTTCCCGCGATTCCTGACTCCTATAAGATTCCTTTAGCTTGAGTTCGATGCTTGCTATTTCTCTGACCAGTGTCTCCCTACGCATTTCAGATATATTGACCTCTTTTAGCCGCTCTGTTATTATTTTCCGTCGCCTATAAAGGGAGCGCCTGTCTTTCTATTTTACATCTACTCCTCCATTTTCTTAGAGGAATAAGCCTTGTGCATACATCGAGTGCCACCAAGTTAATCTGTTCTAGGCATAAGTTGGGGTCTGTGTTGCTTAGTATATCTTCCCAGCTTATATCAGTTAGGACTTGGTTTACTTGGTCTCACGTTATGTTTTTGTTATTGAAGTTGAATTTGGTGAATGCTCCCTCGTGACTAGCCTCATTATGTCGGTCTGGGGCTCCACGCATACATGTCTGAACCTCAATTATGTTGTGATCTGAGTATATTGTTTTTGATATGGTGACATTTCTTATCAGATCATCATTGTTAGTGAAGATGAGGCTAATCGATAGTCGAGGCTTCATAGACTTTTTTTATGTATAACACTTGGGTATTATTATTGATACCCAAGTGTTATTGATACCCAAGTAACTGGAAGGCAATCAGGCTCGATCCGGGGAAGAGGACAGGTCAAATTCCATGGATCAAGAGTCCTTCGGCATTTAGAAACCTCCCTAGAGGGGTTTACAACTAGTCCTTCATTTATTCGGAGGTATCAATTATATCATATCTCATAACCAGTGTTCCATAGAGAACTATATGACAATTAATGATTCCCAATAGTTATGATTTTATATTTATATTATCTTCACAGAAATTTTAATCCAAAGAATTGTAACAATTCTCTCATTCTTTGGATCGAATCTACTTGCTTCTATTTCCTAAGGAGCTGTATGACCCCTACGTGTTTACCAAGCTCTACACAGTGAAGCTCTTAGGGAAGCTTCCTTGATGCAGGAGCTCTTCATCCAAGGAATTGGACATGTTCTTGCCTTTTGTGAGATCGAAACTCTCCATGAGTGCCTTCAATTCCCCGAGCGCTGTATGACCTCAGTTAGTTTAGCGCTCCACCTTAAATATAATGCAATAACCTACATACTGATGCATTGTTACTATACAAGCTTGATGTGCAGGGATATAAGTTATCGTTAATAACACGGCACGTGCAGGCATCACGTGCAGGCATCACGTGCAGGCATCACGTGCAGGCATCACGTGCAGGCATTACGTACAATCAAGTGAAAACATCACGTGTAGAAATCGGTGCAGACGTAACGTGCATGCATTACGTGCAGACATCAATGCAGGCGTCACGTGCAGGCATCACGTGGAGGCATCAGAGCTAATATAAGGAACGTGTTTCCATAAGACACCTGCTGTCCCTGTTCACCCATCAGTAAGAATGAGTACCTGGGAGTTAGTCGACTGGTGTGGGTAGCATCCTGGGACAAAACTGACTTAATTTGCATAACAAGGGGCTTACTATATAGTATTATGTCGCTGATGTCAGCTAGGACTGTCTACTATGTACATGTAGTAAATAAAGATATTGTTATTATTATTATTATTATTATTATTATTATTATTATTATTATTATTATTATTATTATTGATAATAATATCTACGCTCTTGTTAATCCTCATCCTAGTCAAGTACCTCAGCTCAAGCTGAAGGATTTCATCACCTGGAATATACCTGGAGAGGGTTTAGGGGGTCAACGCCCCCGCAGCCCGGTCTGTGACCAGGCTTCATGGTGGATCAGGGCCTGATCAACCAGGTTGTTGTTAACGTAAACCGACATACAAACCACAGCCCGGCTGGTCAGGTACTGACTTTAGGTGCCTGTCCAGTGCGCCTGCTTGAAGACAGCCAGGGGTCTATTATGTATGCTGGGAGGCAATTGAACAGTCTTAGTGTAGACAGCCTGTACTGCCTGCACAGACAGCCTATGCTGTCTGCCAGCTTAGTTCATATTTCGCGCCAATAAAGTGTTGCCCTCTGGGCCTGCCCAGGTCTGTGGGATGCTGGGCCCACACTCTCTCACTCACACAGCGGCCTAGCAGGAAGACACAAGGCCTACTAGTTCTCCCTCTCGTGGGATGGCCCTCCTGGGCCATGGGCACAACACACAAGCCTGTGTACCCACCACGACTTTTCAATAAACAAAGAAGCCTCCGAAGACGTTTATCATTCACGCACCCACTTTCATCGTTACCAAATAAATATCGTTATATTAGGCCCAGGATACTTATTGTGTTGTCTCTCAGTGTACTCGTGGCGCCCCTGATTTTCATCGAGGGAATGTTGCATCTCCTGCCGAGTCTTTTGCTTTCATATGAAGTGATTTTCGTGTGCAGGTTTGGTACAAATCCCTCCAGGACCTTCCAAGTACTCACTCACCTATTTGTGGTTGCAGGGGTCGAGTCTTAGCTCCTGGCCCCGCCTCTTCACCGGTTGCTACTGGGCCCTCTCTCTCTCCCCGCTCCATGAGCTTTATCAAACCTCGTCTTAAAACTGTGTATGGTTCCTGCCTCCACTACGTCATTTTCTAGGCTATTCCACTGCCTTACAACTCTATGACTGAAGAAATACTTCCTACTATCTCTCTGACTCATTTGTGCCTTCAACTTCCAATTGTGGCCTCTTGTTTCTGTGTATATTATCATGTATCTCTCTCGCCTGCATTCGAGAGAATACAGATCAAGGACCTTCAACCGTTCCCAGTAGTTTAGGTACCTTATCGTACTTATGTGTGCCATGAAAGTTCTTTGTACACTCTCCAGGTCAGCAATGTCACTAGCCTTGAAGGGGACCGTTAGTGTACAGCAGTATTCCAACCTAGAGAGCACAAGCGATTTGAAGAGAATCATCATGGGCTTGGCGTCCCTGGTTTTGAAGGGTCTCATTATCCATCCTATCATTTTCCTAGCGGGTGAGGTAGATACATTGCTGGGGTCTTCGAAGGCGAGATCTTCCGACATTAGCACTCCCAACTTTTCCCGTTATTCCTTTATCCCGTATTTTGTGCTATTACACCATGGTCACACTTGTCAAAAGCTTTTGCCAAGTGTGACCATGTGTGCAAAGTTTATACTACCTCGACAGCATCCAGGACCTTGTCATAGTAGTCCAGTAGCTGGGACAGGCAGGAGCGACCTGCTCTAAACTCGTATTACCCTGGGTTGTGTAGTTGATGAGTATCTAGATGGTTGGCGATCTTGCTTCTTAGAACTCTCTGAAATTTTTTTATGATATGGGATGTTAGTGCTATCGGTCTGTAGTTCTTTGCAATTGCTTTATTGCCACCTTTGTGCAGTGGAGCTATGTCTGTTGTTTTTAGTGTGTGTGGGATGACCCTTGTGTCCATGCTTCCTCTCCATAAAATGCTGAAGGTATGCGATAGGGACTTCTTGCATTTCTTGATGAACACGGAGTTCCACGAGTCTGGGCCTGGGGCAGAGTGCATGGGCATGTCAATAATTGCCTCTTCAAAATCTTGTGGAATTAGAATAATATCCGAGAATTTTGGGATGATCAGATTTTGAGTTTCGTTCATAAAGAATTCATTAGGATTGTCGACCCTTAGAGTGGGCAGTGGATTGCTGAACACTGAGTCATATTGGGACTTCAGTATCTCACTCATTTCTTGGCTATCATCTGTGTATGTCCTATCCCGCCTAAGCAGGGGCCCAATACTGGATGTTGTTTTTCCCTTAGATTTGGCATAAGAGTAGAAGTATTTTGGGTTTTTTCAATTTCCTTTATGACTTTTAGTTCTTCCTGTGATTCTTGTCTCCTATAAGATTCCTTCAGCTTAAGTTCAATATTTGCAATTTCATTGACTAGTGCCTCTCTTCGTATTTCAGATATATTGACTCCACTCAGCAGGTCTGTGACTCTTCGCCTTCGTCTGTATAGGGAACGTCTCTCTCTTTCTAGTTTACATCTCCTCTTTTTTTTTTCTTAATGGAATGTGTCTTGAGCAGATCTCAAGAACCATAGAATTCATTTTTTCAAGGCAAATGTTTGGATCTGTGTTGATTAGGATATCTCCCCAGCTTGTTTCATTTAGGACATGGTTTACTTGATCCCATTGATTGTTTTTGTTATTGAAATTGAATTTCGTGAAGAGACCTTCATAACTGCTCACATTTTGCTGGTCCGGAGCCCTGTGCATACATGTCTGTACCTCTTTTATGTTGTGAGCTGAGTGAATTGTCTTTGATACAGTTATATTACGTATCAGATCATCATTGCTAGTGAAGATGAGGTCCAGCGTATTTTCTAGTCATGTAGGCTCTACTATTTACTGGTTTAAGGAGAATTTGTTGAAGAGATTTAATAGTTCGTGTGTGTGTGAATTTTCATCTGAGTTGCCTCCCGGGGTGATCTCTGCTGAAACATTGTTTGCTATACTCCTCTATTTTAGGTGTCTCAGCTTGAAATCTCCTAGTAGTAAGGTGTTTGGGGCAGGAGTTGGGAGACCCTTGGAGCTAGTGATCACAAGGTTCTGTGTTTTGAATACATAGTAGAGTTACAAGTAGAGAGGGTAACAGGAATTGTATGGAAAAAGCCAAACTATAAAAGGGGGGGCTACACAGGTATGAGGAACTTCCTGCAGGATGTTCAGTGGGACAGAGAATTGTCAGAAAAGTCAGTAAATGAAATGATGGAATACGAAACAACAAAATGCAGGGAGGCAGAGGAAAGGTTTGTTCCCAAGGGCAACAGAAATAATGGAAAAATCAAAGCGAGTCCTTGGTTTACCCGAAGATGTAGGGAGACAAAAACTAAGTGCACCAGAGAATGGAAAAGGTACAGGAGGCAAAGGACCCAGGAAAATAGAGAGACTAGTCAAAGAGCCAGAGGTGAGTATGCACAGATAAGGAGGGAGACCCAGCGACAGTACAAGAACGACATAGAATCGAAAGCCAAGTCTGACCCAGAACTGCTGTATAGCCACACTAGGAGTAAGAGAACAGTCAAAGACCAGGTGATTAGGCTGAGGAAAGAAGATGGGGAACTCACCAGAAGCGATCAAGAGGTATGTGAGGAGCTCAACAAGAGATTTAAGGAAGTATTTATAGTGGAGACAGGAAGGTCTCTGGGTGGACAGAACTGAGGGGGACCCCAACGAGGAATATACCAACAAGTGTTGGATGACATACACACAACTGAGGAGGAGGTGAAGAAGCTGCTAAGGCACCTTGATACCTCAAAAGCAATGGGACCAGACAACATCTCCCCGTGGGTCCTTAGAGAGGGAGCAAAAATGCTGTGTGCACCACATCCCTTGAAACTGGGCAACAACCTGAGGTATGGAAGACGGCAAATGTAGTACCCATATTTAAAAAAGGAGACAGAAAAGAGGCACTAAACTATAGACCAGTGTCATTGACGTGTTTAGTACGCAAAGTCATGGAGAAGATTATCAGGAGGAGAGTAGTGGAGCACCTGGAACGGATCAAGAGTATAAACGCCAACCAGCATGGATGTATGGAAGGCAAATCCTGTGTCACATACGTACTGAAATTTTATAATAAAGTAACAGAAGTAAGACACGAGAGAGAGGGGTGGGTTGATTGCATCTTCTTGGACTGCAAGAAGACCTTCGACACAGTTCCTCGCAGGAGATTGGTGCAGAAGCAAGAGGATCAGCCGTGTATAACAGGAAGGGCACTGCAATGGATCAAAGAATACCTGACAATGAGGCAACAACGAGTCATGGTACATGATGAGGTGTCACAGTGGGCACCTGTGACGAGTGGGGTCCCACAGGGGTCGGTCCTAGGACCAGTGCTATTTCTGGTATATGTGAATGACATGATGGAAGGGTTAGACACAGAAGTGTGCCTGTTTGCAGATGATGTGAAGCTAATGAGGAGAATTAAATCAGATGAGGATCAGGCAAGACTTCAAAGAGACCTGGACAGGCTGGACACCTGGTCCAGCAACTGGCTTCTTCAATTTAACCCCACCAAATGCAAAGTCATAAAGATCGGGGAAGGGCAAAAAAAGATTGCAAATAGAGTATAGGCTAGGTGGCCAAAGACTGCAAACCTCACTCAAGGAGAAAGATCTTGGGGTGAGTATAACACCGAGCACGTCTCCGGAAACGCACATAAACCAGATAACTGCTGCAGCATATGGGCGTCTGGCAAACCTGAGAATAGCATTCCGATACCTTAGGAAGGAATCAGTCAAGACACTGTACACCGTGTACGTCAGGCCCATACTGGAGTATGCAGCACCTGTTTGGAACAAGCACTTGATCAAGCACGTCAAGAAATTAGAGAAAGTGCAAAGGTATGCAACAAGGTTTAGTCCAGAGCTAAGGGAACTGTCCTACAAAGAAAGGTTAAGGGAAATCGGCCCGACGACACTGGAGGACAGGAGGATTAGGGAACACATGATGACGACATACAAAAGACTGAGTGGAATAGACAAGGTGGACAGAGACAGAATGTTCCAGAGATGGGACACAGAAACAAGGGGTCACAATTGGAAATTGAAGACCCAGATGAGTCAAAGGGATGTTAGGAAGTATTTCTTCAGTCATAGTGTAGTCAGGAAGTGGAATAGCCTAGCAATTGAGGTAGTGGAGGCAGGAACCATACATAGTTTCAAGATGAGGTATGATAAAGCTCATGGAGCAGGGAGAGAGAGGACCTAGTAGCACTCAGTGAAGAGGCGGGGCCAGGAGCTGAGTCTCGACCCCTGCAACCACAATTAGGTGAGTACAATTAGGTGAGTACAATTAAATGAATACACACACACACAACCGAGGAGGAGGTGAAGAAGCTTCTAAGTGGTCTTTAGTGGCCCGGTGACCTGGTGGCTAAAGATTCCGCTTCACACATGGAGGGACCGAGTTCGATTCCCGGTGGGTGGAAACATTTCGACACGTTTCCTTACACCTGTTGTCCTGTTCACCTAGCAGCAAATAGGTACCTGGGTGTTAGTCGACTGGTGTGGGTTGCATCCTGGGGGACAGGATTGAGGACCCCAATGGAAAT
Organism: Cherax quadricarinatus; assembly: GCF_038502225.1. Classification (NCBI taxonomy): domain Eukaryota; kingdom Metazoa; phylum Arthropoda; class Malacostraca; order Decapoda; family Parastacidae; genus Cherax; species Cherax quadricarinatus. Next base: position 27,514,717 of record NC_091303.1, on the reverse strand, counting down.
AAGTTAGACAGTCTTCGATGACACACTGACTTTCTTGGGTTATCCTGGGTGCCTAACTCTCTGGGGTTAAAAATCCGAACGAAATCTTATCTTATCTTATCTTGATACCTCAAAGGCAGTGGGACTGGACATCTCTCCGTGGGTCGTTAGAGAGGGAGCAGAGACACTGTGTGTGCCACTAACCACAATCTTACCTGGAGTTTACCTGGAGAGAGTTCCGGGGGTCAACGCCCCGGCAGCCCGGTCTGTGACCAGGCCTCCTGGTGGATCAGAGCCTGATCAACCAGGCTGTTACTGCTGGCTGCACGCAAACCAACGTACGAGCCACAGCTTGTCTGGTCAGGTACCGACTTTAGGTGCTTGTCCAGTGCCAGCTTGAAGACTGTCAGGGGTCTATTGGTAATCCCCCTTATATATGCTGGGAGGCAGTTGAACAGTCTCGGGCCCCTGACACTTATTGTATGGTCTCTTAACGTGCTAGTGACACCCCTGCTTTTCCTAGAAACTAGGCAACTACCTGAGGTATGGAAGATGGCAAATGTGATCCTTATCTTTAAGAAAGGGGACAGAAACGAAGCACTAAACTATAGACCAATGTCACTGACTTGTATAGTATGCAAAGTCATGGAGAAGATTATCAGGAGGAGAGTGGTGGAACACCTGGAATGGAACAAGGTTATAAACGACAGCCAGCACAGATTCATGGAAGGCAAATCCTGTGTCACAAACCTACTAGAGTTTTATGACAAGGTAACTGAAATAAGACATGAGAGGGAGGGGTGGGTCGATTGCATTTTCATGGACTGCAAGAAGGCCTTCGACACAGTTTCTCACAAGAGATTAGTGCAGAAGATAGAGGATCAGACACGTATAACAGGAAGGGAACTGCAGTGGATCAGAAAATACCTGACAGGGAGGCAACATCGAGTCATGGTACTTGATGAGGTATCACGATGGGCACCTGTGACGAGCGGGGTCCCACAAGGGTCAGTCTTAGGAACAGTGCTATTCTTGGTATGTGTGAATGACATGACGGAAGGGATAGACTCAGAAGTGTCCTTATTTGCAGATGATGTGAAGTTAATGAGGAGAATTAAATCAGATGAGGACCAGACAGGTCTACAAAGAGATCTGGACAGGCTGGATGCATGGTCCAGCAACTGGCTCCTAGAATTTAACCCCGCCAAATACAAAGCCATGAAGATCGGGGAAGGGCAAAGAAGACCGCAGACAGAGTATAGGCTAGGCGGACACGGACTGTAAACCTCACTCAAGGAGAAAGATTTGGGGGTGAGTATAACACCGAGTCCGTCGCCGTAAGCCCACATTAACCAAATAACTGCTGCGGCATATGGGTGCCTGGCAAACCTGAGAACAACATTCCGATACCTCAGTAAGGAATCGTTCAAGACTCTATACACTGTGTACGTCAGGCCCATACTGGAGTACGCAGCACCAGTTTGGAACCCACACCTGGTCAAGCACGTCAAGAAATTAGAGAAATTGCAAAGATTTGCAACAAGGCTAGTTCCAGAGCTAAGGGGAATGTAATACGAAGAAAGGTTAAGGGAAATCGGTCTGACGACACTGGAGGACAGGAGGGTCAGGGATGACATGATAACGACGTACAAAATACTGCGTGGAATAGATAAGGTGGGCAGACAGGATGTTCCAGAGATGAGACACACAAACAAGGGACCACAATTGGAAGCTGAGGACTCAGATGAGTCAAAGGGATGTTAGGAAGTAGTTCCTCAGCCACAGAGTTCTTAGAAAGCGGAATAGTCTGGCAAGTGATGTAGTGGAGGCAGGAACCATACATAGTTTTAAGACGAAGTATGATGAAGCTTATGGAGCAGGGAGAGGCAGGACCCATTGGCGATCAGTGAAGAGGCGGGGGCCAAGAGCTGAATCTCGACCCCTGCAACCACAACTAGGTGAATACAATTAGGTGTGTTCATGGTAATGCTTTATTTACAGGGAGGAAATTCAGGGTATTTTTCCAGAATGGTCTATAGTATACTACTGTGGGTAAAATACTTTGACATATCTTATACATTTCTGAGTGAGTTGTCTCTGAATTCATTAATTTTATCGCACTCCAGTACATAATGACGCAAGGTGTGACAATAGTCCATCTGGCAAAGTTTACATTTCGTTTGGTCTACATCTGGTGGTGGTGATTTAACCTGCCGAAGATACTTGTAACCCAGCCGGAGCCGGGCGGTAGTAACATCCAAGAGTCTGCTTATCTTGTTGGATGCACCATAGACATGTGGCTCCTCCTGCATGATGGAATGATGATAGATGGACTGACTTGTGTCAATCTCCCTGAGTCTTATTTCAACAAAATTCAATTGAAGTTCTTTTCGAATTATTGTTCTCAAACTGCTAACTGACAAGCCAAGATTGTAATCTTCCCCGTCTTTAAAAGCATACAACTTGGCCAATTTATCAGTTCTATCATGCATCTGAAGACCAATGTGAGATGGAACCCACATCATGCGCACAGTGACTCAACTGTCCACAATCCTACCATACCTATGTATGGCGTCTGACACAAGCATGCTACAAATGATACTTAATGAGTTGAGAGCATTTATGGATGACAGAGAATCAGTTACAATTAAAGTGTCAACTTTAGATACATGGACGCAGTCGAGTTCAAGGAGTATGGCAAACAGTTCTGTCTGAAGGGCAGAGGCCCATTTATTGATGCGTGCTCCAATTTCTTTAAGAGACCCATCACTCTGTACGACAACAGCAGCACTACCAGCTGCACCAGAGAATTGCTGAACAGAACCATCAACGTAAATAATTTGTGAGTGTGCTGTGTGATTAAGTTATCAGTACAGCTTAAGGCATCATCAATCAATCAATCAATCAATCAATCAAGTTTATTCTCGATAAGGATTACAATGCGGGGTTTACAGATTTTGGATATTGTGTGGCTTACATATTTTAAAATACTAAATACAGAGGAGGCCACTAGGACACCTAGCATGACTAGGCATTTCGGGCAGACTTAGATTAATTCTGAACTTTAAATTATTACAGATTATGGCATTAAGGCTAAGTGACTACATTATAGGTTGTAAGTTTAGAAATGTGAATGCTTTTGTTTTGGCACAATACATAGTGTTTATATTGAAGTATCATAGGCAAGCTTATGACTAGTTAGGGTTAATTATTTTAAGATTAAGATTCGTATTTCTGTGTTTATAGTCGATGGGTGAGTGAGTGTAAGTGTGAACCACCAGGTGGTTTACATGTAGTTAGTTGTCGGGGTGTATCAGGGAGATAAGATGTTTTCTAACTGCAGTTTTGAAAGTGATGAATGTGTCTGCAGTTCTAGAGTTTTCGGGTAGAGTGTTCCAGATTTTAGGCTCTTTGACACACATTGAATTTTTGAAAGGTTTAGTCGGACACGGGGAATGTCATAGAGATGTTTGTGTCAGGTGTTATGCCTGTGGGTCCTGTCACAACTATCAAGAAAGCGTTTTAGGTCAAGGTTAATATTGGTTTTTAAGGTCCTGTAGATGTAGATTGCACAGTAGTAAGTGTGGATGTTCTGAACAGGGAGTATGTTTAGATCTATGAAGAGTGGGGGGGAGGGGGTTGCCAGGGATGGGATTTAGTGATTATTCTTACTGCGGCTTTTTGTTGGGTTATTATTGGCTTTAGATGTGTTGCTGCAGTTGATCCCCAAGCACAAATAGCATAGGTGAGGTATGGATAAATGAGTGAATGGTATAGTGTGAGAAGGGCAGTTTGCGGCACGTAATATCGTATCTTGGAGAGGATCCCCACCGTTTTGGAAACTTTTTATGTTATGTGTTGGATATGGGTGCTGAAATTTAGGTTGTTGTCGTGGTATAGACCTAGGAATTTGCCCTCATTATGTCTGGCAATTAGAGTGTTGTCGATCATAATGTTAAGTTGCGCAACACCTGCTCTGCTACCAAACATAATGTAGTAGGTTTTGTCAGTGTTAAGTGTAAGTTCATTGGCTGTCATCCAAGTCAGAATTTTGAGCAGCTCCTCGTTGACAATGGTGTTGAGGGTGGCAAGATTAGGGTGGGAGATGACGTAAGTCATCATTAATGTAAATAAGGAAGATCAGGGTTTGGCTTCAAGGCGAAGCTTTGGTTGTGATTTCAGAAGTAGTTTGGGGGGGAAATGAAGGGATGATAGTTTGGAATGGGGTATATCCCATGGAGAGAAGTGCCGCTGTTGCCATACTTGGCATAGATCATGTATTTGATTCATGCGGAGGTCGGTTCCAGTTTTTTCGATCCATCTGGAGGAGTGTTCACCAGTGCTGAGGAAAGTTTGGAGGGCTTCTGTGCAGGGGCTTGAATGGGCTTGCCTGAGCATATTAACCCCAATTAGGATATTTCTTTCAGTAACACGATCTCTGATGCTTGGAATATCAAGTTGTTTTTGAATATTTAAAATTTTGGCAGTACGAGGACATCCTAAAATGATTCTCATTACTTCGTTCTGCAGATTTTCCTGCCTTCCAAGCTTCCAGTCAGACACAAGAGCAAGTAGTGGCGCAGCATAATCAACCAATGATCTAATATAAGCAAGATACATCATTTTCACAATTTTAACATTAGCACCATACCTGGGGTGAAGCCCTGCCACAACTCGAAGTGCTCTCAGTCTTTCTTTGTATTGGCGACAAAGTCTCGTTACAACAGGTCCAAGTAGTGGAACCTCAAAGCCTGTATCTGATTACATATTCTAGAAGAGACTCATCATGCAACTGGATCTGGCGAACTGTGCCTCTCTGTCGAGGAGGACGCCTATTGAGTATCTTTGTTTCATCAGTAGAGATTATCAACACCAGGTCCTGACACGAGGCTAGTACATGATTAAGAATGTTTTGGGTGTTGGAGAATCCGGTGGTGTGAATCATAAAAAAACCTTGCCAATAAAATCCCAAGCTCAGATACCCCACCCAATGACTACCTCACTGGCAACTACCCGAACACACTGTTCCTAGCTCAGACGAACCCAACTGAAGTCTCCCTTTTTATCAACAAACTAAAAAAAAGACAGGAGATTTAAATACCTTACCACCCATTATATACAAAAAAGTGTCACAGGTGCTATCACCAATCATTGCAACACTCTTTAACAAATCCATTGAATCCTCTACCTTTCCTACAGTTCTCAAAATAGCAAGGGTCACCCCGATCCATAAAGGAGGAGACCACACAGACTTGAATAACTATAGGCCAATATCCAACTTACACCCTCTCTCTAAAATCTTTGAAAAATTAATCCATAAGCACATCTATTCCTACCTCATCTCCCACAACATACTCAACCCCTGTCAATTTGGGTTCAGGCCTAATAAAAATACTAATGATGCTATTATCCACATGCTAGAACATATTTATACAGCAATAGAGAAAAAAGAAGTCCCACTGGGGATCTTCATTGACTTACGTAAAACTTTCGATACAGTTGACCACGACTTGCTCCACATAAAGTTGTCGCACTATGGTATAAGAGGGCACTCCCTCAACTACCTAAAGTCATACCTCAGCAACAGAAGCCAGTATGTGTACACAAATGGGGCAAACTCTTCCGCACAGCCAATTACAGTTGGTGTCCCACAGGGAAGTGTCCTAGGCCCTCTTCTCTTTCTCATATACATAAATGACCTACCAAATGCATCGCAACTACTCAAACCCACACTATTTGCAGATGACACTACATACGTCTACTCTCACCCGAGCCCAGTCACGCTAGCCAATACTGTAAATACCGAATTACAGAAAATATCAACCTGGATGAGGACCAACAAACTTACTCTAAACATTGACAAAACCTACTACATTCAGAGCTGCAGATGTGTCTCTTAACATAATGATAAATGGATCACATATCACAAAACTCACAGAGGGAAAATTCCTAGGAATCCACCTTGATAATAGACTCAAATTTCAAACACATATACAGCAAATTTCCAAAAAAAAATTCCAAGACCGTAGGCATACTATCGAAGATACAGTACTATGTTCCACAGTCAGCCCTCCTGGCCCTATATCACTCACTTATTAACCCCTATCTCACCTATGGAATTTGAGCATGGGGCTCAACAACAATAAACCATCTCAAACCACTAATCACCCAACTAAAGGTTGCAGTCAGAATGATAACAAATTCCCACTACAGGCAGCACACTCCACCAATATTCAAAACTCTAAACCTGCTCACAATACAAAACATCCATACTTATTACTGCACCTACTACATACATAGAACACTTAACTCTGACATAAACCCTCCCCTCAAACATCTACTTACCAACCTCAACAGAACACATGACCATAACACAAGACACAGATCACTCTTTGATGTTCCTCGTGTCCATCTCACGCTATGCAAAAACTCAATGCACATAAAAGGTCCTAAAATCTGGAATTCATTACCTGTGAATATAAAAGAAACACTGTTTATAAATTCAAGTCTCTTCTCAAAAATCACTTACTCACCCACAACTAAATAAATACTGAATAAATGTATCTCATAAATTGTATCTCATATATGTATCTCATTATTGTATCTCATAAATGTCAACCTATGACCCAATCAAACTTTGTTACTGTTTAACTTCATTACCTAACAGAATACTCCATTCTACTGATTACACAGCAACACAGTAAGATAAGATAAGATAAGATAAATGACCATATGACCTGTCTTTGTAATACTCATTTGTACTAAATTCTTATCTGTTTTACAATAATTTTTGTACCACTGAATATATCATTGCTTAGTTAATCTTAAGTTAATTTTAAGCCTGCCCATAATGCTCTGTATACAAGGGGCTTTGGCATGTTGCACTTTAAAAATTGTATTCCTTGTACTTCTCTGTATCATGTTGAAATTAATAAATAAATAAATAAATAAATACTGATTGTACAGCAGTGCAAGCAACCATACGACCTGTTTTTGTAATGCTCATTTGTGCTTAATTGTTATCTGTTTACAATAATGTTTTACCACTGAATACTTCATTGCTTAGTTAATCTTAAGTTAATTTTAAGCCTGCCCGTAATGCTCTGCATTCAAGTGGCTTTGGCATGTTGCATTTAGCTGTATTCTTTTGTACTTCTCTGTATCATGTTCAAATAAATAAATAAATAAATAAATAAATAAATAAATCAGCAAAACTAAACATATAATGATGGGAACATTAAAATGGTATAAAATACCGACAGGTTGTTAGGTAAGACACATATGCAACAGTTAGGTATCTTTATTTCGAAACGTTTCGCCTACACAGTAGGCTTCTTCATATTGTTTCATACTATGGAACAATGCTCTTCTCCAGACTGAGGGACTGACCACCTCAAAACTTTAAGGGTGATGGACTGATTACATCGTCTTCAAGTATCTTCTGCTTCTATCAACTTTTCTGTACTCGACTGAAGAAGCCTACTGTGTAGGCGAAACGTTTCGAAATAAAGATACCTAACTGTTGCATATGTGTCTTACCTAACATATAATGATGGGGCTGGCTAGGCATAGCATTAAGTAAGGCATTAATGAGAATATTGATTACACGGAAATCACATAACTCAGAGTGATAATGTCAGAGGATCTCACTTTCAAAGATCACAACAATGTATCTACCACAATTGCTAGAAAAATAAGAGGATAGATAATGAGAATCTTCAAAACTAGTTATGCCAAGCCCATGATGATTCTCTTCAAATCGCTTCTCTCTAGGCTCGAATATTGCTGTACACTAACGACCTCTTTCAAGGCAGGTGATATTGCTGACCTGGAGAATATATATAGAAAACCTTCACGGTACACATAAGTACGACAAAGCACCTAAATTACTGGAAACGGTTGAAGTCCCTTGACTTGTATTCCCTGGAATGCAGGCAAGAAAAATATGTGATAATATACAATTGAAAAATTCTAGATGGATTAGTACCACATTTGCACAAAAACTACTTCCTACGAAAACAAAAGACTCGGCAGATGCAACATCCCACCAATGAAAAGTAAGAGCATCATGAGTATGCTAGGAGACAACACAATAAATGTCAGGGGCACAAGACTGTTCAACTGCTTCCCAGCATACATAAGGGGGATTACAAATAGACCCCTGGCTGTCTTCAATAAGGCACTGGACAGGCACCTAAAGTCAGTACCTAACCAGCTGGGCTTTGGTTCGTATGTAGACAGCCTGTACTGTCTGCACAGACAGCCCATGCTGTCTGCCACCTTAGTTCATATTTCGCGCCACTAAGGTGCTGCCCTCTGTAGCCAGGCCTCTCGGTGGGCACGCCAGCCTGCATGCCCTTGCCTCCGCCTCACTCTCACAGCGGCCTGGCAGCAAGACACAAGGCCTACTAGCCCGGTGGCCTGGTGGCTAAAGCTCCCGCTTCACACACAGTGGGCCCGGGTTCGATTCCTGGCGGGTGGAAACATTTGGACACGTTTCCTTACACATGTTGTCCTGTTCACCTAGCAGCAAATAGGTACCTGGATGTTAGTCGACTTGTGTGGGTCGCATCCTGGGGGACAAGATTAAGGACCCCAATGGAAATAAGTTAGACAGTCCTCGATGACGCACTGACTTTCTTGGGTTATCCTGGGTTACCTGGAGGTTACCTGGAGGTTATTCCGGGGATCAACGCCCCCGCGGCCCGGTCCATGACCAGGCCTCCCGATGGATCAGGGCCTGATCAACTAGGCTGTTACTGCTGGCCGCACGCAGTCCGACGTACGAGCCACAGCCCGGCTGATCCGGCACTGACTTTAGGTATCTGTCCAGCTCTCTCTTGAAGGCAACCAGGGGTTTATTGGCAATTCCCCTAATGCTTGATGGGAGGCTGTTGGACAGTTTTGGGCCCCGGACACTTATGGTGTTTTCTCTTAGTGTACCAATGGCGCCCCTACTTTTTATTGGCGGCATTTTGCATCGCCTGCCCAGTCTTTTACTTTCGTAGGGAGTGATTTCTGTGTGCAGATTTGGGACCATTCCTTCCAAGATTTTCCAAGTGTAGATTATGATATATCTCTCCCTCCTGCGTTCCAACGAGTACAAGTCAAGTGCTTCCAAGCGTTTCCAGTAGTTAAGGTGCTTGACAGAACTTATATGTGCAGTAAAGGATCTCTGTACACTCTCTAGATCTGCGATTTCACCTGCTTTGTATGGAGATGTTAATGTACAGCAGTATTCCAGCCTAGAGAGAACAAGTGATTTGAAAAGGATCATCATGGGCTTGGCATCTCTCGTTTTGAAAGTTCTCATTATCCATCCTATCATTTTCTTTGCACGTGCGATCGTGGCACTGTTGTGATCCTTGAAAGTGAGATCCTCAGACATTACTACTCCCAGGTCCCTTACATTATTTTTCCGCTCTATTGTATGGCCGGAGTCAGTAGTATACTCTGTTCTAGTTATTATCTCCTCCAGTTTTCCATAACGGAGTAGTTGGAATTTGTCCTCATTGAACATCATATTGTTTACCGTTGCCCACTGGAAAACTTTGTTTATATCTTCTTGGAGGTTAACCGCGTCCTCAGCAGATGACAGCCTCATGCAGATCCTAGTATCATCCGCAAAGGATGATACGGTGCTGTTTACCTGGAGTTTACCTGGAGAGAGTTTCGGGGGTCAACGCCCCCGCGGCCCGGTCTGTGACCAGGCCTCCTGGTGGATCAGCGCCTGATCAACCAGGCTGTTGCTGCTGGCTGCACGCAAACCAACGTACGAGCCGCAGCCCGGCTGATCAGGAACTGACTTTAGGTGCTTGTCCAGTGCCAGCTTGAAGACTGCCAGGGGTCTGTTGGTAATCCCCCTTATGTGTGCTGGGAGGCAGTTGAACAGTCTCGGGCCCCTGACACTTATTGTATGGTCTCTTAACGTGCTAGTGACACCCCTGCTTTTCATTGGGGGGATGGTGCATCGTCTGCCAAGTCTTCTGCTTTCGTAGTGAGTGATTTTCGTGTGCAAGTTCGGTACTAGTCCCTCTAGGATTTTCCAGGTGTATATAATCATGTATCTCTCCCTCCTGCGTTCCAGGGAATACAGGTTTAGAAACCTCAAGCGCTCCCAGTAATTGAGGTGTTTTATCTCCGTTATGCGCGCCGTGAAAGTTCTCTGTACATTTTCTAGGTCGGCAATTTCACCTGCCTTGAAAGGTGCTGTTAGAGTGCAGCAATATTCCAGCCTAGATAGAACAAGTGACCTGAAGAGTGTCATCATGGGCTTGGCCTCCCTAGTTTTGAAGGTTCTCATTATCCATCCTGTCATTTTTCTAGCAGTTGCGATTGATACAATGTTATGGTCCTTGAAGGTGAGATCCTCCGACATAATCACTCCCAGGTCTTTGACGTTAGTGTTTCGCTCTATTTTGTGGCCAGAATTTGTTTTGTACTCTGATGAAGATTTAATTTCCTCATGTTTACCATATCTGAGTAATTGAAATTTCTCATCGTTGAACTTCATATTGTTTTCTGCAGCCCACTGAAAGATTTGGTTGATGTCCGCCTGGAGCCTTGCAGTGTCTGCAATGGAAGACACTGTCATGCAGATTCGGGTGTCATCTGCAAAGGAAGACACGGTGCTGTGGCTGACATCCTTGTCTATGTCGGATATGAGGATGAGGAACAAGATGGGAGCTAGTACTGTGCCTTGTGGAACAGAGCTTTTCACTATGGCAGCCCTCCGGGGTTAAAAATCCGAACGAAATCTTATCTTATCTTATCTTATCTCTCTCTCGTGGGATGGCCCTCCCGGGCCATGGGCACAACACACAAGCCTGTGTACCCACCACGACTTAACAATAAAGTAAGAAGCCTCCGAAGACGTATCATTTACTCCCCGCTACCAGAACACCAAATAATCCTTTTATACGTACGTTGGTTTATGTGCGGCCAGTAGTGACAGCTAGGTTGATCAGACCCTGATCCACCGTCAGGCCTGGCCAAAGACCGGGCTGCAGGGGAGTTGACCCCAGAAACCCTTTCCAGGTAGACTACACATGATTCTTCCAGTTATTGAGTCCACACGGCCCTTCCAGTGGTAGTGTCCACAAGGCTCTTACAGTGGTAGTGTCTACACGGCTCTTCCAATGATAGTGTCCACACCGCTCCTCTAGTGGTGGTGTCCACACGGTTTCTCCAGTGGTAGTGTCCACACGACTCCTCCAGTAGTAATATCCATACGGCTAATCCAGTGGTAGTAACCACATGGCTCCTCCAGTGGTAGTGTCTACACGACTCCTCCAGGAGTAATATCCATACGGCTAATCCAGTGGTAGTAACTACATGGCTCCTCCAGTGGTAGTGTCCACACGACTCCTCCAGTGGTAGTGTCCACACGACTCCTCCAGTGGTAGTGTCCACACGACTTCTCCAGTGGTAGTGTCCACACGACTCCTCCAGTAGTAATATCCATACGGCTAATCCAGTGGTAGTAACCACATGGCTCCTCCAATGGTAGTGTCCACACGACTCCTCCAGTGGTAGTGTCCACACGACTACTCCAGTGGTAGTGTCCACACGACTCCTTCAGTGGTAGTGTCCACACGACTCCTCCAGTAGTAACATCCATACGGCTAATCCAGTGGTAGTAACCACATGGCTCCTCCAGTGGTAGTGTCCACACGACTCCTCCAGTGGTAGTGTCCACACGACTCCTCCAGTGGTAGTGTCCACACGACTCCTCCAGTGGTAGTGTCCACACGACTACTCCAGTGGTAGTGTCCACACGACTCCTCCAGTGGTAGTGTCCACACGACTCCTCCAGTAGTAATATCCATACGGCTAATCCAGTGGTAGCAACCACATGGCTCCTCCAGTGGTAGTGTCCACACGACTCCTCCAGTGGTAGTGTCCACACGACTCCTCCAGTGGTAGTGTCCACACGACTCCTCCAGTGGTAGTGTCCACACGACTCCTCAAGTGGTAGTGTCCACACGACTCTTCCAGTGGTAGTGTCCACAAGACTCCTCCAGTGGCAGTGTCCACACGACTCCTCCAGTGGTAATGTCCACACGACTCCTCCAGTGGTGGTGTCCACACGACTCCTCCAGTGGTAGTGTCCACACGACTCCTCCAGTGGTAGTGTCCACACGACTCCTCCAGTGGTAGTGTCCACACGACTCCTCCAGTGGTAATGTCCACACGACTCCTCCAGTGGTAGTGTCCACACGACTCCTCCAGTGGTAGTGTCCACTCGACTCCTCCAGTGGTAGTATCCACACGACTCCTCCAGTGGTAATGTCCACACGACTCATCCAGTGGTAATGTCCACACGACTCCTCCAGTGGTAGTGTCCACACGACTCCTCTGGTGGTAATGTCCACACGACTCCTCCAGTGGTTATGTCCACACGACTTCTCCAGTGGTAATGTCCACACGACCCATCCAGTGGTAATGTCCACACGACTCCTTCACTGGTAATGTCCACACGACTCCTCCAGTGGTAATGTCCACACGACTCCTCCAGTGGTAGTGTCCACACGACTCCTCCAGTGGTAATGTCCACACGACTCCTCCAGTGGTAGTGTCCACACGACTCCTCCAGTGGTAGTATCCACATGACTCCTCCAGTGGTAATGTCCACACGACTCCTCCAGTGGTAATGTCCACACGACTCCTCCAGTGGTAATGTCCACACGACTCCTCCAGTGGTAATGTCCACACGACTCCTCCAGTGGTAATGTCCACACGACTCCTACAGTGGTAATGTCCACACGACTCCTCCAGTGGTAATGTCCACACGACTCCTCCAGTGGTAATGTCCACACGACTCCTCCAGTGGTAATGTCCACACGACTCCTCCAGTGGTAGTGTCCACACGACTCCTCCAGTGATAGTGTCCACACGACTCCTCCAGTGGTAATGTCCACACGACTCCTCCAGTGGTAATGTCCACACGACTCCTCCAGTGGTAATGTCCACGCGACTCCTCCAGTGGTAATGTCCACACGGCTCCTCCAGTGGTAGTGTCCACACGACTCCTCCAGTGGTAATATCCACACGACTCCTTCAGTGGAAATGTCCACACGACTCCTCCAGTGGTAGTGTCCACACGACTCCTCCAGTGGTAGTGTCCACACGACTCCTCCAGTGGTAATGTCCACACGAATCCTCCAGTGGTAATGTCCACACGACTCCTCCAGTGGTAATGTCCACACGATTCCTCCAGTGGTAATGTCCACACGACTCCTCCAGTGGTAATGTCCACACGGCTCCTCCAGTGGTAGTGACCACACGACTCCTCCAGTGGTAGTGTCCACACGACTCCTCCAGTGGTAATGTCCACACGACTCCTCCAGTTGCAATGTCCACACGACTCCTCCAGTGGTAATGTCCACACGGCTCCTCCAGTGGTAGTGTCCACACGACTCCTCCAGTGTTAGTGTCCACACGACTCCTCCAGTGGTAATGTCCACACGACTCCTCCAGTGGTAATGTCCACACGACTCCTCCAGTGGTAATGTCCACACGACTCCTCCAGTGGTAGTGTCCACACGACTCCTCCAGTGGTAATGTCCACACGAATCCTCCAGTGGTAATGTCCACACGAATCCTCCAGTGGTAATGTCCACACGACTATTCCAGTGGTAATGTCCACACGACTCCTCCAGTGGTAATGTCCACACGACTCCTCCAGTGGTAATGTCCACACGACTCCTCCAGTGGTAATGTCCACACGACTCCTCCAGTGGTAATGTCCACACGACTCCTCCAGTGGTAGTGTCCACACGACTCCTCCAGTGGTAGTGTCCACACGACTCCTCCAGTGGTAATGTCCACACGACTCCTCCAGTGGTAATGTTCACACGACTCCTCCAGTGGTAGTGTCCACACGACTCCTCCAGTGGTAGTGTCCACACGACTCCTCCAGTGGTAATGTCCACACGACTCCTCCAGTGGTAATGTCCACACGACTCCTCCAGTGGTAGTGTCCACACGACTCCTCCAGTGGTAGTGTCCACACGACTCCTCCAGTGGTAATGTCCACACGACTCCTTCAGTGGTAGTGTCCACGCGACTCCTCCAGTGGTAGTGTCCACACGACACCTCCAGTGGTAGTGTCCACACGACTCCTCCAGTGGTAGTGTCCACACGGCTCCTCCAGTGGTAGTGTCCACACGACTCCTCCAGTGGTAGTGTCCACACGACTCCTCCAGAGGTAGTGTCCACACGACTCCTCCAGTGGTAGTGCCCACACGGCTCCTCCAGTGGTAGTGTCCACACGACTCCTCCAGTGGTAGAGTCCACACGGCTCCTCCAGTGGTAGTGTCCACACGACTCTTCCAGTGGCAGTGTCCAAACGGCTCTTCCAGTGGTAGTGCCCACACGACTCCTCCAGTGGTAGTGTCCACACGACTCCTCCAGTGGTAGTGTCCACACGACTCCTCCAGTGGTAGTGTTCACACGACTCCTCCAGTGGTAGTGTCCACACGACTCCTCCAGTGGTAATGTCCACACGACTCCTCCAGTGGTAATGTCCACACGACTCCTCCAGTGGTAATGTCCACACGACTCCTCCAGTGGTAATGTCCACACGACTCCTCCAGTGTTAATGTCCACACGACTCCTCCAGTGGTAATGTCCACACGACTCCTCCAGTGGTAATGTCCACACGACTCCTCCAGAGGTAGTGTCCACACGACTCCTCCAGTGGTAGTGTCCACACGACTCCTCCAGTGGTAGTGTCCACACGACTCCTCCAGTGGTAGTGTCCACACGACTCCTCCAGTGGTAATGTCCACACGACTCCTCTAGTGGTAATGTCCACACGACTCCTCCAGTGGTAATGTCCACACGTCTCCTCCAGTGGTAGTGTCCACACGACTCCTCCAGTGGTAGTGTCCACACGACTTCTCCAGTGGTAATGTCCACACGACTCCTCCAGTGGTAGTGTCCACACGACTCCTCCAGTGGTAATGTCCACACGACTCCTCCAGTGGTAGTGTCCACACGACTCCTCCAGTGGTAGTGTCCACACGACTCCTCCAGTGGTAGTGTCCACACGACTTCTCCAGTGGTAATGTCCACACGACTCCTCCAGTGGTAATGTCCACACGACTCCTCCAGTGGTAATGTCCACACGACTCCTCCAGTGGTAATGTCCACACGACTCCTCCAGTGGTAGTGTCCACACGACTCCTCCATTGGTAATGTCCACACGACTCCTCCAGTGGTAGTGTCCACACGACTCCTCCAGTGGTAGTGTCCACACGACTCCTCCAGTGGTAATGTCCACACGACTCCTCCAGTGGTAATGTCCACACGACTCCTCCAGTGGTAATGTCCACACGACTCCTCCAGTGGTAATGTCCACACGACTCCTCCAGTGGTAATGTCCACACGACTCCTCCAGTGGTAATGTCCACACGACTCCTCCAGTGGTAGTGTCCACACGACTCCTCCAGTGGTAATGTCCACACGACTTCTCCAGTGGTAATGTCCACACGACTCCTCCAGTGGTAATGTCCACACGACTCCTCCAGTGGTAATGTCCACACGACTCCTCCAGTGGTAGTGTCCACACGGCTCTTACAGTGGAAGTGTCCACACGACTCCTCCAGTGGTAATGTCCACACGACTCCTCCAGTGGTAATGTCCACACGACTCCTCCAGTGGTAGTGTCCACAAGGCTCTTACAGTGGTAGTGTCCACACGACTCCTCCAGTGGTAATGTCCACACGACTCCTCCAGTGGTAGTGCCCACACGACTCCTCCAGTGGTAGTGTCCACACGACTCCTCCAGTGGTAGTGTCCACACAACTCCTCCAGTTGTAGTGTCCACACGACTCCTCCAGTGGTAGTGTCCACACGACTCCTCCAGTGGTAGTGTGCACACGACTCCTCCAGTGGTAGTGTCCACACGACTCCTCCAGTGGTAGTGTCCACACGACTCCTCCAGTGGTAGTGTCCACACGACTCCTCCAGTGGTAGTGTCCACACGACTCCTCCAGTGGTAGTGTCCACACGACTCCTCCAGTGGTAGTGTCCACACGACTCCTCCAGTGGTAGTGTCCACACGACTCCTCCAGTGGTAGTGTCCACACGACTCCTCCAGTGGTAGTGTCCACACGACTCCTCCAGTGGTAGTGTCCACACGACTCCTCCAGTGGTAGTGTCCACACGACTCCTCCAGTGGTAGTGTCCACACGACTCCTCCAGTGGTAGTGTCCACACGACTCCTCCAGTGGTAGTGTCCACACGACTCCTCCAGTGGTAGTGTCCACACGACTCCTCCAGTGGTAGTAACCACACGACTCCTCCAGTGGTAGTGTCCACACGACTCCTCCAATGGTAGTAACCACACGACTCCTCCAGTGGTAGTGTCCACACGACTCCTCCAGTGGTAGTAACCACACGACTCCTCCAGTGGTAGTGTCCACACGACTCCTCCAGTGGTAGTGTCCACACGACTCCTCCAGTGGTAGTGTCCACACGACTCCTCCAGTGGTAGTGTCCACACGACTCCTCCAGTGGTAGTGTCCACACGACTCCTCCAGTGGTAGTAACCACACGACTCCTCCAGTGGTAGTGTCCACACGACTCCTCCAGTGGTAGTGTCCACACGACTCCTCCAGTGGTAATGTCCACACGAATCCTCCAGTGGTAATGTCCACACGACTCCTCCAGTGGTAATGTCCACACGACTCCTCCAGTGGTAATGTCCACACGACTCCTCCAGTGGTAATGTCCACACGGCTCCTCCAGTGGTAGTGACCACACGACTCCTCCAGTGGTAGTGTCCACACGACTCCTCCAGTGGTAATGTCCACACGACTCCTCCAGTTGTAATGTCCACACGACTCCTCCAGTGGTAATGTCCACACGGCTCCTCCAGTGGTAGTGTCCACACGACTCCTCCAGTGGTAGTGTCCACACGACTCCTCCAGTGGTAATGTCCACACGACTCCTCCAGTGGTAATGTCCACACGACTCCTCCAGTGGTAATGTCCACACGACTCCTCCAGTGGTAGTGTCCACACGACTCCTCCAGTGGTAATGTCCACACGAATCCTCCAGTGGTAATGTCCACACGAATCCTCCAGTGGTAATGTCCACACGACTCCTCCAGTGGTAATGTCCACACGACTCCTCCAGTGGTAATGTCCACACGACTCCTCCAGTGGTAATGTCCACACGACTCCTCCAGTGGTAATGTCCACACGACTCCTCCAGTGGTAATGTCCACACGACTCCTCCAGTGGTAGTGTCCACACGACTCCTCCAGTGGTAGTGTCCACACGACTCCTCCAGTGGTAATGTCCACACGACTCCTCCAGTGGTAGTTCACACGACTCCTCCGGTGGTAGTGTCCACACGACTCCTCCAGTGGTAGTGTCCACACGACTCCTCCAGTGGTAATGTCCACACGACTCCTCCAGTGGTAATGTCCACACGACTCCTCCAGTGGTAGTGTCCACACGACTCCTCCAGTGGTAGTGTCCACACGACTCCTCCAGTGGTAGTGTCCACACGACTCCTCCAGTGGTAGTGTCCACACGACTCCTCCAGTGGTAGTGTCCACACGACTCCTCCAGTGGTAGTGTCCACACGGCTCCTCCAGTGGTAGTGTCCACACGACTCCTCCAGTGGTAGTGTCCACACGACTCCTCCAGAGGTAGTGTCCACACGACTCCTCCAGTGGTAGTGCCCACACGGCTCCTCCAGTGGTAGTGTCCACACGACTCCTCCAGTGTTAGAGTCCACACGGCTCCTCCAGTGGTAGTGTCCACACGACTCTTCCAGTGGTAGTGTCCAAACGGCTCTTCCAGTGGTAGTGCCCACACGTCTCCTCCAGTGGTAGTGTCCACACGACTCCTCCAGTGGTAGTGTCCACACGACTCCTCCAGTGGTAGTGTTCTCCTCCAGTGGTAGTGTCCACACGACTCCTCCAGTGGTAGTGTCCACACGACTCCTCCAGTGGTAGTGTCCACACGACTCCTCCAGTGGTAGTGTTCACACGACTCCTCCAGTGGTAGTGTCCACACGACTCCTCCAGTGGTAGTGTCCACACGACTCCTCCAGTGGTAGTGTCCACACGACTCCTCCAGTGGTAGTGTCCACACGACTCCTCCAGTGGTAGTGTCCACACGACTCCTCCAGTGGTAATGTCCACACGACTCCTCCAGTGGTAATGTCCACACGACTCCTCCAGTGGTAATGTCCACACGACTCCTCCAGTGGTAATGTCCACACGACTCCTCCAGTGTTAATGTCCTCACGACTCCTCCAGTGGTAATGTCCACACGACTCCTCCAGTGGTAATGTCCACACGACTCCTCCAGAGGTAGTGTCCACACGACTCCTCCAGTGGTAGTGTCCACACGACTCCTCCAGTGGTAGTGTCCACACGACTCCTCCAGTGGTAGTGTCCACACGACTCCTCCAGTGGTAATGTCCACACGACTCCTCCAGTGGTAATGTCCACACGACTCCTCCAGTGGTAATGTCCACACGTCTCCTCCAGTGGTAGTGTCCACACGACTCCTCCAGTGGTAGTGTCCACACGACTTCTCCAGTGGTAATGTCCACACGACTCCTCCAGTGGTAGTGTCCACACGACTCCTCCAGTGGTAATGTCCACACGACTCCTCCAGTGGTAGTGTCCACACGACTCCTCCAGTGGTAGTGTCCACACGACTCCTCCAGTGGTAGTGTCCACACGACTTCTCCAGTGGTAATGTCCACACGACTCCTCCAGTGGTAATGTCCACACGACTCCTCCAGTGGTAATGTCCACACGACTCCTCCAGTGGTAATGTCCACACGACTCCTCCAGTGGTAATGTCCACACGACTCCTCCAGTGGTAATGTCCACACGACTCCTCCAGTGGCAATGTCCACACGACTCCACGAGTGGTAATGTCCACACGACTCCTCCAGTGGTAGTGTCCACACGACTCCTCCAGTGGTAATGTCCACACGACTCCTCCAGTGGTAATGTCCACACGACTCCTCCAGTGGTAGTGTCCACACGACTCCTCCAGTGGTAATGTCCACACGACTCCTCCAGTGGTAATGGCCACACGACTCCTCCAGTGGTAATGTCCACACGACTCCTCCAGTGGTAGTGTCCACACGACTCCTCCAGTGGTAATGTCCACACGACTTCTGCAGTGGTAATGTCCACACGACTCCTCCAGTGGTAATGTCCACACGACTCCTCCAGTGGTAATGTCCACACGACTCCTCCAGTGGTAGTGTCCACACGGCTCTTACAGTGGAAGTGTCCACACGACTCCTCCAGTGGTAATGTCCACACGACTCCTCCAGTGGTAATGTCCACACGACTCCTCCAGTGGTAGTGTCCACAAGGCTCTTACAGTGGTAGTGTCCACACGACTCCTCCAGTGGTAATGTCCACACGACTCCTCCAGTGGTAGTGCCCACACGACTCCTCCAGTGGTAGTGTCCACACGACTCCTCCAGTGGTAGTGTCCACACAACTCCTCCAGTTGTAGTGTCCACACGACTCCTCCAGTGGTAGTGTCCACACGACTCCTCCAGTGGTAGTGTCCACACGACTCCCCCAGGGGTAGTGTCCACACGGCTCCTCCAGTGGTAGTGTCCACACGACTCCCCCAGTGGTAGTGTCCACACGGCTCCTCCAGTGGTAGTGTCCACACGACTCCTCCAGTGGTAGTGTCCACACGACTCCTCCAGTGGTAGTGTCCACACGACTCCTCCAGTGGTAGTGTCCACACGACTCCTCCAGTGGTAGTGTCCACACGACTCCTCCAGTGGTAGTGTCCACACGACTCCTCCAGTGGTAGTGTCCACACGACTCCTCCAGTGGTAGTGTCCACACGACTCCTCCAGTGGTAGTGTGAACACGACTCCTCCAGTGGTAGTGTCCACACGACTCCTCCAGTGGTAGTGTCCACACGACTCCTCCAGTGGTAGTGTCCACACGACTCCTCCAGTGGTAGTAACCACACGACTCCTCCAGTGGTAGTGTCCACACGACTCCTCCAATGGTAGTAACCACACGACTCCTCCAGTGGTAGTGTCCACACGACTCCTCCAGTGGTAGTAACCACACGACTCCTCCAGTGGTAGTGTCCACACGACTCCTCCAGTGGTAGTGTCCACACGACTCCTCCAGTGGTAGTGTCCACACGACTCCTCCAGTGGTAGTAACCACACGACTCCTCCAGTGGTAGTGTCCACACGACTCCTCCAGTGGTAGTAACCACACGACTCCTCCAGTGGTAGTGTCCACACGACTCCTCCAGTGGTAGTGTCCACACGACTCCTCCAGTGGTAGTGTCCACACGACTCCTCCAGTGGTAGTGTCCACACGACTCCTCCAGTGGTAGTGTCCACACGACTCCTCCAGTGGTAGTGACTCCACACGACTCCTCCAGTGTAACCACACGTAGTGGTAGTGTCCACACGACTCCTCCAGTGGTAGTGTCCACACGACTCCTCCAGTGGTAGTGTCCACACGACTCCTCCAGTCCTCCAGTGTAGTGTCCACACGACTCCTCCAGTGGTACACGACTGTGGTAGTGTCCACACGACTCCTCCAGTGGTAGTGTCCTCCAGTGGTAGTGTCCACACGACTCCTCCACGACTCCTCCAGTGGTAGTGTCCACACGACTCCTCCAGTGGTAGTGTCCACACGAATCCTCCAGTGGTAGTGTCCACACGACTCCTCCAGTGGTAGTGTCCACACGACTCCTCCAGTGGTAGTGTCCACACGACTCCTCCAGTGGTAGTGTCCACACGACTCCTCCAGTGGTAGTGTCCACACGACTCCTCCAGTGGTAGTGTCCACACGACTCCTCCAGTGGTAGTGTCCACACGACTCCTCCAGTGGTAGTGTCCACACGACTCCTCCAGTGGTAGTGTCCACACGACTCCTCCAGTGGTAGTGTCCACACGACTCCTCCAGTGGTAGTGTCCACACGACTCCTCCAGTGGTAACACGACTCCTCCAGTGGTAGTGTCCACACGACTGTCCACACGACTCCTCCAGTGGTAGTGTCCACACGACTCCTCCAGTGGTAGTGTCCACACGACTCCTCCAGTGGTAGTGTCCACACGACTCCTCCAGTGGTAGTGTCCACACGACTCCTCCAGTGGTAGTGTCCACACGACTCCTCCAGTGGTAGTGTCCACACGACTCCTCCAGTGGTAGTGTCCACACGACTCCTCCAGTGGTAGTGTCCACACGACTCCTCCAGTGGTAGTGTCCACACGACTCCTCCAGTGGTAGTGTCCACACGACTCCTCCAGTGGTAGTGTCCACACGACTCCTCCAGTGGTAGTGTCCACACGACTCCTCCAGTGGTAGTGTCCACACGACTCCTCCAGTGGTAGTGTCCACACGACTCCTCCAGTGGTAGTGTCCACACGACTCCTCCAGTGGTAGTGTCCACACGACTCCTCCAGTGGTAGTGTCCACACGACTCCTCCAGTGGTAGTGTCCACACGACTCCTCCAGTGGTAGTGTCCACCCGACTCCCAGTCCACACGACTCCTCCAGTGGTAGTGCCCACACGACTCCTCCAGTGGTAGTGTCCACACGACTCCTCCAGTGGTAGTGTCCACACGACTCCTCCAGTGGTAGTGTCCACACGACTCCTCCAGTGGTAGTGTCCACACGACTCCTCCAGTGGTAGTGTCCACACGACTCCTCCAGTGGTAGTGTCCAC
Source organism: Cherax quadricarinatus (assembly GCF_038502225.1). Lineage (NCBI taxonomy): Eukaryota > Metazoa > Arthropoda > Malacostraca > Decapoda > Parastacidae > Cherax > Cherax quadricarinatus. The sequence continues at coordinate 27,493,031 of NC_091303.1, read as the reverse complement.
ACGACTCCTCCAGTGGTAGTGTCCACACGACTCCTCCAGTGGTAGTGTCCACACGACTCCTCCAGTGGTAGTGTCCACACGACTCCTCCAGTGGTAGTGTCCACACGACTCCTCCAGTGGTAGTGTCCACACGACTCCTCCAGTGGTAGTGTCCACACGACTCCTCCAGTGGTAGTGTCCACACGACTCCTCCAGTGGTAGTGTCCACACGACTCCTCCAGTGGTAGTGTCCACACGACTCCTCCAGTGGTAGTGTCCACACGACTCCTCCAGTGGTAGTGTCCACACGACTCCTCCAGTGGTAGTGTCCACACGACTCCTCCAGTGGTAGTGTCCACACGACTCCTCCAGTGGTAGTGTCCACACGACTCCTCCAGTGGTAGTGTCCACACGACTCCTCCAGTGGTAGTGTCCACACGACTCCTCCAGTGGTAGTGTCCACACGACTCCTCCAGTGGTAGTGTCCACACGACTCCTCCAGTGGTAGTGTCCACACGACTCCTCCAGTGGTAGTGTCCACACGACTCCTCCAGTGGTAGTGTCCACACGACTCCTCCAGTGGTAGTGTCCACACGACTCCTCCAGTGGTAGTGTCCACACGACTCCACACGACTCCTCCAGTGGTAGTGTCCACACGACTCCTCCAGTGGTAGTGTCCACACGACTCCTCCAGTGGTAGTGTCCACACGACTCCTCCAGTGGTAGTGTCCACACGACTCCTCCAGTGGTAGTGTCCACACGACTCCTCCAGTGGTAGTGTCCACACGACTGTCCACACGACTCCCCCAGTGGTAGTGTCCACACGACTCCTCCAGTGGTAGTGTCCACACGACTCCTCCAGTGGTAGTGTCCACACGACTCCTCCAGTGGTAGTGTCCACACGACTCCTCCAGTGCTAGTGTCCACACGACTCCTCCAGTGGTAGTGTCCACACGACTCCTCCAGTGGTAGTGTCCACACGACTCCTCCAGTGGTAGTGTCCACACGACTCCTCCAGTGTTAGTGTCCACACGACTCCTCCAGTGGTAGTGACTCCTCCAGTGGTAGTGTCCACACGACTCCTCCAGTGGTAGTGTCCACACGACAGTGGTAGTGTCCACACGACTCCTCCAGTGGTAGTGTCCACACGACTCCTCCAGTGGTACTGTCCACACGACTCCTCCAGTGGTAGTGTCCACACGACTCCTCCAGTGGTAGTGTCCACACGACTCCTCCAGTGGTAGTGTCCACACGACTCCTCCAGTGGTAGTGTCCACACGACTCCTCCAGTGGTAGTGTCCACACGACTCCTAGTGTCCAGTCCTCCAGTGGTAGGGTCCCCACGACTCCTCCAGTGGTAGTGTCCACACGACTCCTCCAGTGGTAGTGTCCACACGACTCCTCCAGTGGTAGTGTCCACACGACTCCTCCAGTGGTAGTGTCCACACGACTCCAGTGGTAGTGTCCACACGACTGTGGTAGTGTCCACCCGACTCCTCCAGTGGTAGTGTCCACACGACTCCTCCAGTGGTAGTGTCCACACGACTCCTCCAGTGGTAGTGTCCACACGACTCCTCCAGTGGTAGTGTCCACACGACTCCTCCAGTGGTAGTGTCCACACGACTCCTCCAGTGGTAGTGTCCACACGACTCGTCCAGTGGTCGTGTCCACACGACTCCTCCAGTGGTAGTGTCCACACGACTCCTCCAGTGGTAGTGACTCCTCCAGTGGTAGTGTCCACACGACTCCTCCAGTGGTAGTGTCCACACGACTCCTCCAGTGGTAGTGTCCACACGACTCCTCCAGTGGTAGTGACTCCACACGACTCCTCCAGTGGTAGTGTCCACACGACTCCTCCAGTGGTAGTGTCCACACGACTCCTCCCGTGGTAGTGTCCACACGACTCCTCCAGTGGTAGTGTCCACACGACTCCTCCAGTGGTAGTGTCCACACGACTCCTCCAGTGGTAGTAACCACACGACTCCTCCAGTGGTAGTGTCCACACGACTCCTCCAGTGGTAGTGTCCACACGACTCCTCCAGTGGTAGTGTCCACACGACTCCTCCAGTGGTAGTGTCCACACGACTCCTCCAGTGGTAGTGTCCACACGACTCCTCCAGTGGTAGTGTCCACACGACTCCTCCAGTGGTAGTGTCCACACGACTCCTCCAGTGGTAGTGTCCACACGACTCCTCCAGTGGTAGTGTCCACACGACTCCTCCAGTGGTAGTGTCCACACGACTCCTCCAGTGGTAGTGTCCACACGACTCCTCCAGTGGTAGTGTCCACACGACTCCTCCAGTGGTAGTGTCCACACGACTCCTCCACACGTCCTCCAGGGTAGTGTCAACACGACTCCTCCAGTGGTAGTGTCCACACGACTCCTCCAGTGGTAGTGTCCACACGACTCCTCCAGTGGTAGTGTCCACACGACTCCTCCAGTGGTAGTGTCCACACGACTCCTCCAGTGGTTGTGTCCACACGACTCCTCCATTGGTTGTGTCCACACGACTCCTCCTGTGGTTGTGTCCACACGACTCCTCCAGTGGTAGTGTCCACACGACTCCTCCAGTGGTAGTGTCTACACGACTCCTCCAGTGGTAGTGTCCACACGACTCCTCCAGTGGTAGTGTCCACACGACTCCTCCAGTGGTAGTCCTCCAGTAGTAGTGTCCACACGACTCCTCCACACACGACTCCTCCAGTGGTAGTGTCCACACGACTCCTCCAGTGGTAGTGTCCACACGACTCCTCCAGTGGTAGTGTCCACACGACTCCTCCAGTGGTAGTGTCCACACGACTCCTCCAGTGGTAGTCCACACGACTCCTCCACACGACTCCTCCAGTGGTAGTGTCCACACGACTCCTCCAGTGGTAGTGTCCACACGACTCCTCCAGTGGTAGTGTCCACACGACTCCTCCAGTGGTAGTGTCCACACGACTCCTCCAGTGGTAGTGTCCACACGACTCCTCCAGTGGTAGTGTCCACACGACTCCTCCAGTGGTAGTGTCCACACGACTCCTCCAGTGGTAGTGTCCACACGACTCCTCCAGTGGTAGTGTCCACACGACTCCTCCAGTGGTAGTGTCCACACGACTCCTCCAGTGGTAGTGTCCACACGACTCCTCCAGTGGTAGTGTCCACACGACTCCTCCAGTGGTAGTGTCCACACGACTCCTCCAGTGGTAGTGTCCACACGACTCCTCCAGTGGTAGTGTCCACACGACTCCTCCAGTGGTAGTGTCCACACGACTCCTCCAGTGGTAGTGTCCACACGACTCCTCCAGTGGTAGTGTCCACACGACTCCTCCAGTGGTAGTGTCCACACGACTCCTCCAGTGGTAGTGTCCACACGACTCCTCCAGTGGTAGTGTCCACACGACTCCTCCAGTGGTAGTGTCCACACGACTCCTCCAGTGGTAGTGTCCACACGACTCCTCCAGTGGTAGTGTCCACACGACTCCTCCAGTGGTAGTGTCCACACGACTCCTCCAGTGGTAGTGTCCACACGACTCCTCCAGTGGTAGTGTCCACACGACTCCTCCAGTGGTAGTGTCCACACGACTCCTCCAGTGGTAGTGTCCACACGACTCCTCCAGTGGTAGTGTCCACACGACTCCTCCAGTGGTAGTAACCACACGACTCCTCCAGTGGTAGTGTCCACACGACTCCTCCAGTGGTAGTAACCACACGACTCCTCCAGTGGTAGTGTCCACACGACTCCTCCAGTGGTAGTGTCCACACGACTCCTCCAGTGGTAGTGTCCACACGACTCCTCCAGTGGTAGTGTCCACACGACTCCTCCAGTGGTAGTGTCCACACGACTCCTCCAGTGGTAGTGTCCACACGACTCCTCCAGTGGTAGTGTCCACACGACTCCTCCAGTGGTAGTAACCACACGACTCCTCCAGTGGTAGTGTCCACACGACTCCTCCAGTGGTAGTGTCCACACGACTCCTCCAGTGGTAGTGTCCACACGACTCCTCCAGTGGTAGTAACCACACGACTCCTCCAGTGGTAGTGTCCACACGACTCCTCCAGTGGTAGTAACCACACGACTCCTCCAGTGGTAGTGTCCACACGACTCCTCCAGTGGTAGTGGTAGTGTCCACACGACTCCTCCAGTGGTAGTGTCCACACGACTCCTCCAGTGGTAGTGTCCACACGACTCCTCCAGTGGTAGTGTCCACACGACTCCTCCAGTGGTAGTGTCCACACGACTCCTCCAGTGGTAGTGTCCACACGACTCCTCCAGTGGTAGTGTCCACACGACTCCTCCAGTGGTAGTGTCCACACGACTCCTCCAGTGGTAGTGTCCACACGACTCCTCCAGTGGTAGTGTCCACACGACTCCTCCAGTGGTAGTGTCCACACGACTCCTCCAGTGGTAGTGTCCACACGACTCCTCCAGTGGTAGTGTCCACACGACTCCTCCAGTGGTAGTGTCCACACGACTCCTCCAGTGGTAGTGTCCACACGACTCCTCCAGTGGTAGTGTCCACACGACTCCTCAAGTGGTAGTGTCCACACGACTCCTCCAGTGGTAGTGTCCACACGACTCCTCCAGTGGTAGTGTCCACACGGCTCCTCCAGTGGTAGTGTCCACACGACTCCTCCAGTGGTAGTGTCCACACGACTCCTCCAGTGGTAGTGTCCACACGACTCCTCCAGTGGTAGTGTCCACACGACTCCTCCAGTGGTAGTGTCCACACGACTCCTCCAGTGGTAGTGTCCACACGACTCCTCCAGTGGTAGTGTCCACACGACTCCTCCAGTGGTAGTGTCCACACGACTCCTCCAGTGGTCGTGTCCACGACTCCTCCAGTGGTAGTGTCCACACGGCTCCTCCAGTGGTAGTGTCCACACGACTCCTCCAGTGGTAGTGTCCACACGACTCCTCCAGTGGTAGTGTCCACACGACTCCTCCAGTGGTAGTGTCCACACGACTCCTCCAGTGGTAGTGTCCACACGACTCCTCCAGTGGTAGTGTCCACACGACTCCTCCAGTGGTAGTGCCCACACGACTCCTCCAGTGGTAGTGTCCACACGACTCCTCCAGTGGTAGTGTCCACACGGCTCCTCCAGTGGTAGTGTCCACACGACTCCTCCAGTGGTAGTGTCCACACGACTCCTCCAGTGGTAGTGTCCACACGACTCCTCCAGTGGTAGTGTCCACACGACTCCTCCAGTGGTAGTGTCCACACGACTCCTCCAGTGGTAGTGTCCACACGACTCCTCCAGTGGTAGTGTCCACACGACTCATCCAGTGGTAGTGTCCACACGACTCCTCCAGTGGTAGTGTCCACACGACTCCTCCAGTGGTAGTTTCCACACGACTCCTCCAAATTCAAATGTTTATTTCCTTGTAAAATTTACAATATGTGGTTTACATGTTATAAGGTTTTAATTACAAAAATGATCACTATCGCGCCTCTCATTTAATATCACATACCTGCAAGTCCCTCCCAGGAAGCTCATTGCTAGTTACTTTAATATCTTTATTATGCACCCCATACCCATCCTGTGGGCGGTAGTCACCCCATACCCATCCTGTGGGCGGTAGTCAAAAGATTACAAAGGTACATAATGGGTCCAGTGACTGGACCCCAAAGTTATGATAGCTCAACTAGTTACAAAGGTAATGAACTCCAGGTAGATCTGGTCACAATCATGGCAAGTTACAAAGGTAATGAATCAGCCTCATTCCTATACATGGTTACTGTCATGAACAAATTACAAAGTAATGAGCCACTGATACGTCCACAACTGGTCATAATTGTAATGAGTTATAAATACAAATATTAAGTGGGTCATACACCCACACGAGCGCGCGCGCACATACATACCTGGAGAGTTTACCTGGAGAGAGCTCCGGGGGTCAACGCCCCCGCGGCCCGGTCCGTGACCAGGCCTCCTGGTGGATCAGAGCCTGATCAACCAGGCTGTTGCTGCTGGCTGCACGCAAACCAACGTACGAGCCACAGCCCGGCTGATCCGGAACTGACTTTAGGTGCTTGTCCAGTGCCAGCTTGAAGACTGCCAGGGGTCTGTTGGTAATTCCCCCTTATGTGTGCTGGGAGGCAGTTGAACAGTCTCGGGCCCCTGACACTTATTGTATGGTCTCTTAACGTGCTAGTGACACCCCTGCTTTTCATTGGGGGGATGGTGCATCGTCTGCCAAGTCTTTTGCTTTCGTAGTGAGTGATTTTCGTGTGCAAGTTCGGTACTAGTCCCTCTAGGATTTTCCAGGTGTATATAATCATGTATCTCTCCCTCCTGAGTTCCAGGGAATACAGGTTTAGGAACCTCAAGCGCTCCCAGTAATTGAGGTGTTTTATCTCCGTTATGCGCGCCGTGAAAGTTCTCTGTACATTTTCTAGGTCGGCAATTTTACCTGCCTTGAAAGGTGCTGTTAGTGTGCAGCAATATTCCAGCCTAGATAGAACAAGTGACCTGAAGAGTGTCATCATGGGCTTGGCCTCCCTAGTTTTGAAGGTTCTCATTATCCATCCTGTCATTTTTCTAGCAGATGCGATTGATACAATGTTATGGTCCTTGAAGGTGAGATCCTCCGACATGATCACTCCCAGGTCTTTGACGTTGGTGTTTCGCTCTATTTTGTGGCCAGAATTTGTTTTGTACTCTTATGAAGATTTATTTTCCTCATGTTTACCATATCTGAGTAATTTAAATTTCTCATCGTTGAACTTCATATTGTTTTCTGCAGCCCACTGAAAGATTTGGTTGATGTCCGCCTGGAGCTTTGCAGTGTCTGCAATGGAAGACACTGTCATGCAGATTCGGGTGTCATCTGCAAAGGAAGACACGGTGCTGTGGCTGACATCCTTGTGTATGTTGGATATGAGGATGAGGAACAAGATGGGAGCGAGTACTGTGCCTTGTGGAACAGAGCTTTTCACCGTAGCTGCCTCGGACTTTACTCTGTTGACGACTACTCTCTGTGTTCTGTTAGTGAGGAAATTATAGATCCATCGACCGACTTTTCCTGTTATTCCTTTAGCACGCATTTTGTGCGCTATTATGCCATGGTCACACTTGTCGAAGGCTTTTGCAAAGTCTGTATCTATTACATCTGCATTCTTTTTGTCTTCTAGTGCATTTAGGACCTTGTCGTAGTGATCCAATAGTTGAGACAGACAGGAGCGACCTTCAAATTCAAAGTTTATTCTCCATAAGGATTACAATGCTGAGTTTACAGAAATTTGGTTATTGTTTGGTTTAACATGTAGTAAAATTGAGATTACAGAGTGTACCACTAGAACGCTTAGCATGGCTAGGCATTTCGGGCATACTTAGTTTTATTCTTAAATGTAAAATATTACAAATTATGAGGTAAGTTGGTATTATGGCTAAGTGACTAAATACTATTTTGTGAGTTTAGCAATGTGAATGCTTTTGTTTTGGCACAGTATATAGTTTCAGTATTGGAGTATCACAGGATTCATTATATTAAGACTGAGATTAATATTTCTGTTTATGGTCAAATGAGTGAGCGAGTGTAAGTGTGAACCACCAGGTGGTATTCGTGAAGTTCTAAACCCATGTTGCCCTGGGTTGTGTAACTGATGGGTTTCTAGATGGGTGGTGATCTTGCTTCTTAGGACCCTTTCAAAGATTTTTATGATATGGGATGTTAGTGCTATTGGTCTGTAGTTCTTTGCTGTTGCTTTACTGCCCCCTTTGTGGAGTGGGGCTATGTCTGTTGTTTTTAGTAACTGTGGGACGACCCCCGTGTCCATGCTCCCTCTCCATAGGATGGAAAAGGCTCGTGATAGGGGCTTCTTGCAGTTCTTGATGAACACAGAGTTCCATGAGTCTGGCCCTGGGGCAGAGTGCATGGGCATGTCATTTATCGCCTGTTCGAAGTCATTTGGCGTCAGGATAACATCGGATAGGCTTGTGTTAATCAAATTTTGTGGCTCTCTCATAAAAAAATCATTTTGATCTTCGACTCTCAGTCTGGTTAGCGGCTTGCTAAAAACTAAGTCATATTGGGACTTGAGTAGCTCACTCATTTCCTTGCTGTCATCTGTGTAGGACCCATCTTGTTTAAGTAGGGGCCCAATACTGGAGCGCCTGTCTCTTTCTGTTTTACATCTACTCCTCCTTTTTCTTAGAGGAATAAGCCTTGTGCATACATCGAGTGCCACCGAGTTAATCTGTTCTAGGCATAAGTTGGGGTCTGTTGCTTAGTATATCTTCCCAGCTTATATCGGTTAGGACTTGGTTTACTTGGTCCCACTTTATGTTTTTGTTATTGAAGTTGAATTTGGTGAATGCTCCCTCGTGACTAATCTCATTATGTCGGTCTGGGGCTCCGCGCATACATGACTGAACCTCAATTATGTTGTGATCTGAGTATATTGTTTTTGATATGGTGACATTTCTTATCAGATCATCATTGTTAGTGAAGATGAGGTCTAGTGTATTCTCCAGTATAGTAGGCTCTATTATTTGCTGGTTTAAATTGAATTTTGTGCAGAGATTTAAAAGCTCGCGTGAGTGTGAGTTTTCATCAGAGCTGCCTCCTGGTGTTATTATTGCAGCAATATTATTTGCTATATTCCTCCATTTTAGGTGCCTTAAGTTGAAATCTCCCAGGAGCAAGATGTTGGGTGTAGGAGCTGGAAGGTTTTCCAGACAGTGGTCAATTTTTAACAGCTGTTCCTGGAATTGCTGGGATGTTGCATCCGGAGGCTTGTAGATTACCACAATGACTAGGTTTTGGTTCTCGACCTTTACTGCTAAAACTTCCACTACATCATTTGAGGCATTTAGCAGTTCTGTGCAAACAAGTGACTCTGCAATGTACAGGCCAACCTCTCCCTTTTGCCTGTTCACTCTGTCACATCTGTATAGGTTGTAACCTGGGATCCATATTTCGTTGTCCAAGTGATCCTTTATGTGGGTCTCAGTGAAAGCCGCGAACATTGCCTTTGCCTCTGCAAGCAGTCCACGGATGAAAGGTATTTTGTTGTTTGTTGCTGGCTTTAGACCCTGTATATTTGCAAAGAAGAATGTTATCGGACTGGTGGTATTGTTGGTACTGGGGGGGATTTTTTTTTCCGGCATTAGTATCTGTATCTGTTGGTTTGGAGTGGAGGCCATCGACTGTGGTTCCACTCCAGGAATGACTGGATTTGGTGTACGATTTCTGCCATTTCCTGCCAGTTTTTTTCCTTCCTGGCACTAAAAAACCTCTCCCTCTTGAGTGGCTGTGGCTACCCAGGTTTTCCCATGGCCTGGATGTTTCGTATCTTTTTGTCCCCTTTAGATGGTATGCCTGGCAATTTAAGTTATAGCACAGTCTTTCCTGTACTGAAGAGGTACACAGTTCAGGGTGAAAAAGCTTAAAGGAAGGGAGTTTGCATTTTCCTGTTGTCATATGGGCATGGCATTTTCTAGGGTGGTCATAGTTGCACGTCCCATCTGTTTTTCCAGATTTCCAATGCCAGCAGATACCGAGTGCATAGTATGTGCACAGGCTTGGTTTCCGTTTGCCTTGGGTTTCTGTGACTGTATTCCCTGTTGGTGCATGTTTCCCTGTCTTACTTCTATCCTCCCTAGCACCAACAATGGAGCTCCCACCAGTTGTTTTTGGTAATATATCCTCACTATTGCTAGTGGAGTCCTCTTGTTTGCTATTTCCTGCTGTATTTCTAGTTTGCAATATTGGTTTTATCTTATCTTTGACTACACTTGTTTCCCTACTATGGCTCCTGTCCCCTATGAGGTCATTTATATGTATTCCTTCCTGCGTATAATTCCCGACTACCTGGACAAAATCTCCAGCTTCACCATTACTGTCTCCCAGGACAGCATCTCCAGCTTCACCATTACTGTCTCCCAGGACAGCATCTCCAGCTTCACCATTACTGTCTCCCAGGACAGCACCTCCAGCTTCACCATTACTGTCTCCCAGGACAGCACCTCCAGCTTCACCATTACTGTCTCCCAGGACAGCACTATCAGCCCCCCATTTACTGACTACCAGGACATCATCTCCAGCCTTACAGTTTCTGACTACATGGCCAGTATCAAGGGCAGTACCATTCAGCCCAGACTTTTTATGTTCCCATCTGTTGTAGAAAGCTTCCAGGTTTTCTATGAAAGCAGCTTTGATGTTGACCTCTTTTAATACCCTTGTGATTTTAGTCCACAAATTTATCTCATTTGGGCATACCCAAAAACACTTCCCTGTTTTAATACTACTTGTAGCTAGTTCTTGGATATTTGCACAAGGGGCGTGACACCAATTTCCACAAAAATGACAATTTATGCATGTGGAAGCCCGTTTGTTTGACTGACCACAGACTACACACAGCTTCATAATGATTTGAATGGTTGATTTACTGCAATTCTACTAGCAACCTCTTGAATATTCTATTAATAACCTGCTAGGTAGTGCACAACGAAACCGTTTGAAACCAGTCCAGGGTTCGGACCAGTCAAGGGTTCGGACCAGTCAAGGGTTCGGACCAGTCAAGGGTTCGGACCAGTCAAGGGTTCGGACCAGTCTATCTGATCTGATCAGTGGGTCACTTATTTAAACCATACTGGTCGGTGATTTGAGCTAACACATGAAGGATCTACTGGAAATTATCTTCCCGAGTAATATGTGATTTGATTGATACAAAAGTATAACTTGCGTGTTGAAGAGCCGGTGACTGCTGGCACTCCTACAATGACGAACGGTCGACCTCAACCCTTGTTTATCAATCGCTGTATCTAGCTTTTCTATTTTTTTTCCCGTCTCCACCACAATAAATGCTATATTATCACTATAGTTGACTGGTGCAAATTTTGGAGGACACACAAGAGTACAAATATATGCATACACACAAGCACGCACACCCATACATGCACACACACACACACACATGCACGCCCACACACCCACACACACACACCCACACACACACACTCCCACACATACACACACCCACACATACACACACAAACACACACACAAACACACACACACACACACACACACACACACACACACACACACACACACACACACACACACACACACACACACACACACACACAACTGACGTGCTCACACACACGCACGCACACACATACACACTCGGGGCCAGGAGCTGAGTCTCGACCCCTGAAACCACAACTAGGTGAGTACACACACCCACTCATTCACTCAGCTGATCCTTGGAATTTGACCGCGTCCCCCCACCCCCCCACAGACCTTTCCCTCCCCCACAGACCGTTCCCCTCCCCCGCTCTTGCCTTCACTCCCTCCTCCCTCCTATCTTTCTCTCTCCCCCTCCCTCGCGTTTATCTCTCTCATAGCCTTTTTCCCTCCCCTTCCCCCTACTCTCTCTCTCTCTCTCTCTCTCTCTCTCTCTCTCTCACTCCCATAACCCTATCCCTCACCCTCCTCTCTCTCTATAGGCTTCTCTCTCCATCTCCCTTTTTCTATATTTCTACCCCTCCCTCGCATTTCTCCCTCTCACAGCCTTCTCCCTCACCCTCCTTTCTCCCTCTCTCTCTCTCTCTCTCTCTCTCTCTCCCTCTCTTTCTCCCTCTCTCTACCCTTTCTCTCCCCCCTCACGTTTCTCTCTCCCCCTTGGTCTTATCCCTCACCCCCATACTCTCTCCTCTCTCTCCCTCTTTCTACCCTTTCTCTCTCCCCCTCTCACCCTCTCCCTCCTCTAGCCTTCTGTCTGTGGTAAGAAAAAAAAAATGGGTGGCCCTAGAGGACGGAAAACCAGAGATCTGGTGGACGAACCAGGAGGAAAGACTGGGAGTTAGAGCTCCAAAAAAGGGAGGAAGAGTGGGGAAGGAAGATAGTAGAGCTTGGTAAGAAAATGGAGGAGCAGATAGCTGAAGAGTGCAGGAAGTTGGAAGTACAGGTCTTAGCAGCAGAAGCTAGGATACAGTGCTTAGAAGAGAAACTGCAAAGCCTGAAACAGATTAGAGAGACAAATGACAATTCAGATGTGACATCAGGAAATTCAATGTCAGGCGCAGACAAGGGGACGGTAAGCAACAAAGGAGACATGCCATACGTGAAGGCCCTATCAGACCCACCTGGAGCCAGGGAAAAGACGAGGAGCACACTAAGATCAAATGACAGGTCCGAAGACAATGAAGGTATGCTATATGCAGAGACTCTAACAGCCAACTGCAGTAGCAAGGGACATCTGGTCATGAAAGACAGTTCACTGAGAATAGAAGTTTCAGATATAACAGGGACTGAAGGCAAGAACATGTCAATGGAAGGAAATAAAATGCCTCAGAGGAAGCAGATGGAGACTCAGTGGGAGGAGGAAAGGGCGAGGTCAGTTTTTGTGTACGGGCTCCAAGAAGCCAAGGGGGACAACTTTGAAGAAATAAAACAGGAGGAGAAAAAAATGATTGAAGGTATCATGAAAACAATAGGTGAGGGCGATATGACCCAGGTGACAAATTTTCAGAGAATTGGGTGGTTTGCGAGTGGAAGGATACGGCCTGTCAAAGTAATTTTCAAGGAAGAATCAGTTCGAATCAGGATTCTGTAAGAGACTGAGGGACAAACAGGGGTATCAGAGAGTATACCTCGACCGCGACAGAACACAAGAAGAAAGGACTACACTGAAAGAGAGGGTACAGAGATGCAAGGAGGAACGAGAGGCAATGACAAAGATGAGCAGGACCCAGACACAGGAGGAAGGGCAAACAAACCCCACAGAATCCCCCACCAAAAGACTCCAACCGCGACATTCCCAACGCAACTGAGCAACCTATACTACAACCCACTCACTGTTCCCTCTGCCACCAACCCCCATATCACAAACCTCACCCCCAACAGCTGTCCCTTATGGGCATTCTGACCCCACCCCACCTACACCACAGCCCCATATAGGCCCCCACCAAGGCTTTCACTTTCCCAACCCCAATATTCTTGCATGACCACAATGATAGAAAAGAAACTGAAGGTTTGGTACACAAACGCAGATGGAATAACGAATAAACATGAGGAGTGGAACGAAAGAATCAGTGAGAAATCCCCAGACATCATAGCAGTCACAGAAACAAAACTCGCTGAGACAATAACAGACACAATCTTCCCAATGGGATATCAGATCCTGAGGAAAGATAAAAGGAGTAGAGGGGGAGGAGGGGTTGCACTGCTCATAAAACACCGATGGGGATTTGAGGAAATGGAACGCATGGACATGATTGGAGAAAGAGACTGCACTGTAGGTACAATTCAGTCCGGAGAACATAAAGTAGTCATTGGAGTGATGTATAACCCACCACAGAACTGCAGGAGGCCAAGAGAGGAGTATGAAGAAAACAACAGGGTGATGGTGGACACACTGGCTGAGGTGGCAAGAAGAGCTCACTCAAGCAGAGCAAAGTTACTGGTAATCGGCAATTTCAACCACAGGGAGATTGACTGGGAAAACCTGGAGCCACATGGGGGTCCCGAAACATGGAGAGCCAAGATGATGGATGTGGTACTTGAAAACCTCATGCATCAACATGTCAGGGACACTACCAGAGAGAGAGGGGAGGATGAGCCAGCAAGACTGGATCTTGTGTTCACCCTGAGCAGTTCAGACATTGAGGACATCACTTACGAGAGGCCCCTTGGAGCTAGCGATCACGTGGTTCTGAGTTTTGATTATAAAGTAGAGTTACAAGTGGAGAAGGTAACAGGAACTGAAGGGGACAGGCCAAACTATAAAAGGGGGGACTACACAGGTATGAGAAACTTCCTGCAGGAGGTTCAGTGGGACAGAGAAATGGTAGGAAAATCAGTAAATGAGATGATGGAATATGTGGCAACAAAGTGCAAGGAGGCAGAGGAAAGGTTTGTTCCCAAGGGAAACAGAAATAATAGGAAGACCAAAACGAGTCCTTGGTTTACCCGAAAGTGTAGGGAGGCAAAAACTAAGTGCAACAGAGAATGGAAAAGGTACAGGAGGCATAGGACCCAGGAAAACAAGGAGATTAGTAGAAGAGCCAGAAACGAGTATGCACAGATAAGGAGGGAGGCCCAGCGACAGTATGAAAACGACATAGCATCGAAAGTCAAATCTGACCCGAAACTGCTGTATAGCAACATTAGGAGGAAGACAACAGTCAAGGACCAGGTGATAAGGCTGAGGAAAGAAGGCGGAGAACTCACAAGAAACGATCAAGAGGTATGTGAGGAGCTCAACACGAGATTTAAGGAAGTATTTACGGTAGAGACAGGAAGGCCTCTGGGGGGACAGACCAGATGGGGACACCAGCAAGGAATACACCAACAAGTGTTGGACGACATACATACAGATGAGGAGGAGGTAAAGAAACTGCTAAGGGACATCGACACCTCTAAGGCAATGGGACCGGACAACATCTCCCCTTGGGTCCTTAGAGAGGGAGCAGATATGTTGTGTGTGCCACTTACCACAATCTTCAACACGTCCCTGGAAACTGGGCAACTACCTGAGGTATGGAAGACGGCAAATGTAGTTCTCATTTTTAAAAAAGGAGACAGAAAAGAGGCACTAAACTATAGACCTGTGTCATTGATGTGTATAGAATGCAAAGTTATGGAGAAGATTATCAGGAGGAGAGTAGTGGAGCACCTGGAACGGAACAAGAGTATAAATGCCAACCAGCACAGATTCATGGAAGGCAAATCCTGTGTCACAAACCTTCTGGAGTTTTATGATAAAATAACAGAAGTAAGACACGAGAGAGAGGGGTGGGTTGATTGCATCTTCTTGGACTGCAAGAAGGCCTTTGACACAGTTCCTCACAAGAGATTAGTGCAGAAGCTAGAGCATCAGGCACATATAACAGGAAGGGCACTGCAATGGATCAGAGAATACCTGACAGGGAGGCAACAACGAGTCATGGTACGTAATGATGTATCACAGTGGGCACCTGTGACGAGCGGGGTCCCACAGGGGTCAGTCCTAGGACCAGTGCTATTTTTGGTATATGTGAACGACATGATGGAAGGGTTAGACTCAGAAGTGTCCCTGTTTGCAGATGATGTGAAGTTAATGAGGAGAATTAAATCAGATGAGGACCAGGCAGGACTTCAAAGAGACTTGGACAGACTGGACACCTGATCCAGCAAATGGCTTCTCGAATTTAATCCTGCCAAATGCAAAGTCATGAAGATAGGGGAAGTGCACAGAAGAACACAGGCAGAGTATAGGCTAGGTGGCCAAAGACTGCAAACCGCACTCAAGGAGAAAGATCTTGGGGTGAGTATAACACCGAGCATGTCTCCGGAAGCACACATCAACCAGATAACTGCTGCAGCATATGGGCGCCTGGCAAACCTGAGAACAGCATTCCGATACCTTAGTAAGGAATCGTTCAAGACACTGTACACCGTGTATGTCAGGCCCATACTGGAGTATGCAGCACCTGTTTGGAACCCGCACTTGATAAAGCACGTCAAGAAACTAGAGAAAGTACAAAGGTTTGCAACAAGGTTAGTTCCAGAGCTAAGGGGAATGTCCTATGAAGAAAGATTAAGGGAAATCGGCCTGACGACACTGGAGGACAGGAGGGTCAGGGGAGACATGATAACGACATATGAAATACTGCGTGGAATAGACAAGGTGGACAAAGACAGGATGTTCCAGGGAGGGGACACAGAAACAAGAGGCCACAATTGGAAGCTGAAGACACAAATGAGTCAGAGAGATATTAAGAAGTATTTCTTCAGTCATAGAGTTGTCAGGCAGTGGAATAGCCTAGAAAATGACGTAGTGGAGGCAGGGGCCAGGAGCTAAGACTCGACCCCTGCAACCACAAATAGGTGAGTACAAATAGGTGAGTACACACACACACACACACACACACACACACACACACACACACACACATGGTAATGCATTATTTACAGCTAGCAAAGTCAGGGTATTTCTCCAGAATGGTCTGTAATATACCACTGTGGATAAAATACTTTGCCATTTCTTGAACATTTCTGAGTGAGTTGTTTCTAAATTCATTAATCTGATCACACTCCAGGACATAATGACGCAAGGTGTGACAATAGTCCATCTGGCAAAGTTTACATTTCGTTTGGTCTACATCTGGTGGTGGTGATTTAACCTGCCGAAGATACTTGTAACCCAGCCGGAGCGGGGCAGTAGTGACATCCAAGAGTCTGCTTATTTTGTTGGATGCACCATAGACATGTGGCTCCTCCTGCATGATGGAATGATGATAGATGGGCTGACTTGTGTCAATCTCCCTAAGTCTTAAGTCAATAAAGTTCATTTGAAGTTCTTTTCGTATTATTGTTCTCAAACTGCTAACTGACAACCCAAGATTGTAATCTACCCCCTCTTTGAAAGCATACAGCTTAGCCAATTTATCAGTTCTATCATGCATCTGAAGACCAATGTGAGATGGAATCCACAGCATGTGCACTCTGACTCCACTGTCCACAATCTTACCATACCTATTACCTGGAGTTTACCTGGAGAGAATTCCGGGGGTCAACGCCCCCGCGGCCCGGTCCGTGACCAGGCCTCCTGGTGGATCAGAGCCTGATCAACCAGACTGTTACTGTTGGCTGCACACAAACCAACGTACGAGCCACAGCTCGGCTGGTCAGGAACCGACTTTAGGTGCTTGAAGACTGCCAGGGGTCTGTTGGTAATCCCCCTTATGTATGCTGGAAGGCAGTTGAACAGTCTCGGGCCCCTGACACTTATTGTGCGGTCTCTTAACGTGCTAGTGACACCCCTGCTTTTCATTGGGGGGATGTTGCATCGTCTGCCAAGTCTTTTGCTTTCGTAGTGAGTGATTTTCATGTGCAAGTTCGGTACTAGTCCCTCTAGGATTTTCCAGGTGTATATAATCATGTATCTCTCTCGCCTGCATTCCAGGGAATACAGGTTTAGGAACCTCAAGCGCTCCCAGTAATTGAGGTGTTTTATCTCCGTTATGCGCGCCGTGAAAGTTCTCTGTACATTTTCTAGGTCGGCAATTTTACCTGCCTTGAAAGGTGCTGTTAGTGTGCAGCAATATTCCAGCCTAGATAGAACAAGTGACCTGAAGAGTGTCATCATGGGCTTGGCATCCCTAGTTTTGAAGGTTCTCATTATCCATCCTGTCATTTTTCTAGCAGATGCGATTGATACAATGTTATGGTCCTCGAAGGTGAGATCCTCCGACATGATCGCTCCCAGGTCTTTGACGTTGGTGTTTCGTTCTATTTTGTGGCCAGAATTTGTTTTGTACTCTGATGACGATTTAATTTCCTCGTGTTTACCATATCTGAGTAATTTAAATTTCTCATCGTTAAACATCATATTGTTTTCTGCAGCCCACTGAAAGATTTGGTTGATGTCCGCCTGGAGCCTTGCAGTGTCTCTGCAATGGAAGACACTGTCATGGAGATTCGGGTGTCATCTGCAAAGGAAGACACGGTGCTGTGGCTGACATCCTTGTCTATGTCAGATATGAGGATGAGGAACAAGATGGGAGCAAGTACTGTGCCTTGTGGAACAGAGCTTTTCACCGTAGCTGCCTCGGACTTTACTCTGTTGACTACTACTCTCTGTGTTCTGTTAGTGAGGAAATTATAGATCCATCGACCGACTTTTCCCGTTATTCCTTTAGCACGCATTTTGTGCGCTATTACGCCATGGTCACACTTGTCGAAGGCTTTTGCAAAGTCTGTATATATTACATCTGCATTCTTTTTGTCTTCTAGTGCATCTTGGACCTTGTCGTAGTGATCCAATAGTTGAAACAGACAGGAGCGACCTGTTCTAAACCCATGTTGCCCTGTCTGGCTTGCATCAATAACTGGGCCTCTACCCTTCAAACAGAACCGTTTGCCATACTCCTTGCATTCAAATGCGTCCATGTATCTAAGGTTGACATTGTAATTGGCCCGGTGGTCTGGTGGCTAAAGCTCCCACTTCACACACGGAGGGCCCGGGTTCGATTCCCGGCGGGTGGAAATTCCGACACGTTTCCTTACACCTATTGTCCTGTTCACCTAGCAGCAAATAGGTACCTGGGTGTTAGTCGACTGGTGTGGGTCGCATCCTGGGGGACAAGATTAAGGACCCCAATAGAAATAAGTTAGACAGTCCTCGATGACGCACTGACTTTCTTGGGTTATCCTGGGTGGCTAACCCTCCGGGGTTAAAAATCCGAACAAAATCTTATCTTATCTTATCTTATCCATAAATGCTCTCAACTCATTAAGTATAAATTGTGGCATGCTTGTGTCAGAAGCCAGAAGCTCATTGCTAGTAATCCCTTCCTTAAATCACTTGTTAAAGCAACTGCTCAAGAAGAAATTTCTCGCCTAGCTGGTAGTAATAAGTTATCACAAGTTATATACACTGATGGATCTAAACTGGAGTCTTCTGGCAGGGCTGCATCTGCTCTTGTTGCCACCTCCCGAGTTAAGAACGATAATAAATTTGTTTAGTTAGGCATAAGAATTAACAACTGGGCGTCTACACTGCAAACTGAATTGTTTGAAATCCTAATGGCACTAAAGCTAACCTATGACACCGAGTTTGACTCTATCATCATTACTGATTCTATGTCATCATTGAAGGCTCTTGACTCATATAATGACTCCAACAACATGCTCATTGGAGAAGCCAGGTATAGATACTCAAAAATCAGAGACAAAGGAAATAATGTACAATTGCTATGGATCCTATCACACATTGGATTACTCCTTCATGATAAAATTTATATGTTAGCCAAGAAGAGTACCCAGAAGGAGAATGTAGAATATAACTTTGGTATATCTGTGTCTAGCATTAGGAATAATATTAGGAGAGAAGTAAATAATGAAAATGATTGTTATAGGAATGCAGTTAGAAGCCTGAGTAGATCTATAACCCACTATGATAACATGAACGTAGATAAGTATGTTTATGAAGCAACTTGCAATGTGAACAGACTGACTGATGTTGTAGTGGCCAGGCTTAGGCATGGTTACAAGTACTTCTGGCAGTTTGGGAGACACACAGATGATGATCAAACTAAATGTAAATTATGTGATCAGGCATATGGTCACTCTCTTGAACACTATGTGCTTAATTGTCCACTTATTGAGGAATACAGAGACAGACAGTATAATAACCTATGTGACATGTCATGATATCTTATTAATGAAAATAAGATACCAGATATACTAAGCAAATTTCCTAAATTTGCTTGTAACAGATAAGTGAACGATAGATAAGTAGATATAAATCCATTATGCGCACCTGTTAACCCTTTTGGGGCCTAGTTCCTAGGCCTTTTGTGTATCCATATGCTCTTGCGCTACCATCCACACGATGGATATGGGGTGCACAATAAACTAGCCACTTCGGTGGCAAAATCTAATCTAAAAAAGAGAATTGAGTGGTTTTCATTTGGTTAGCTGATGATGGGGTGTGTTAGGTAGACGAGATGTTTTTTTAACGGTAGTTTTGAAAATGGTGGTTGAGTATGAGGTTAGTAAGTAAGTAAGTAAGTAAGTAAGTAAGTAAATTTATTCAGGTATACACAATACAGTTACATAGAATTATCATACATAGCAGCATATGTGTAGAGAACCTGGGATAACCCAAAAAAGTCAGACAGAGTGACTTATTTCCATTGGGGTCCTTTTACCTTATTATTATAATATAAAGATTATAATATTTTCTTATTATTCTATAATGAAGATAACATCTTATTATCATACTAAAAAGACTATCTACTACACGAGGGTCATTAAGACTATCTACAATACGAGGGTCATTAAGACTATCTACTACCCGAGGGTCATTACGACTATCTACAATACGAGGGTCATTACTAGGGATAAGGTAAAATTTACACGTATTTTAGCTAAAAAATAGAAAATCATTCCCCTCCCTTTCTGTTGCTTCATTCATCAGACACTTTTTGGCAGTCTTCTTGAACTGGTTCAAGCTATGACTGGCCTTGACATTTGTGGGTAGTCTGTTCCATTCCTTTATTGCTGTACAATAAAAGGTGTTTGAAGCCTGGCCACTGACTGTGGGTACTACAAAGTTGTGCTCTCTCCCCCTAGTACTATGATTGCTTTGGTTCCCAACCTTGACAAAATTGACAGCAAGATATTCTGGACACTGTTCGTGAGCAATTTTATAAACATGATTTAGCTTCAGTTGTTTTACTCTGTCTTCAACATTCAGCATATCCAACTGCTGTAATTCCTCCTGGCCTACATGTTCTCTTGGTCCCAGCCCCAGGATGAATCTTACGATTTTGTTCTGGGTGATTTGCAGTCTATCTTTCAGTTTTTTTGTCAAGGCAGAGTACCAAGAAGAGCAAGCGTAATCCATATGGCATTGTATAAGGGCTAGACATAGGGTCCTGCGAGCCTCAGTAGGTAGACACTGTGCTTGTCTATACAGGAACTTCAGCCTGGCATTCGCTTTCTTTACTACACTGTTCCCTATCAATTCTCCTGACATGCATGGGTCAAAGGGGATTCCCAGATATTTAACTGATGAAACCAAAGTGATGGACTCCCCATTACACTGAACATTAAAATTATTTACCCTTCTCAGTTTATGTTTCGTTCCAAAGAGAATGGCTTCAGTTTTCCCTAGGTGTAATGATAGTTTGTTGTCTACTAACCATTTGCTGCAGGACTCCAGTTCCAGTGTTAAAACATTAGCAATATCTTGTGGGTCTTTACCTGTCACTAACAGAGCACTGTCATCTGCATACAGTAGGAGTTTGCACTTGACACTGATAGGCATATCATTGACATAACATAAGAATAGTAAGGGACCCAGAATACTACCTTGGGGAACTCCACATGTTATCGGCAGGGGTTCTGATTCCGTTTTGTTGATTTTGACTATTTGTCTCCTGTTGCTAAGGTAGGACTTAAACCAGTCTACAGAACCTATACCGATAGCTTGAAGTTTCTTACATAATATATTGTGGTTGACAGTATCGAAGGCCTTTTGCAGGTCTAAGGTTACCATACCTATGAGGTTCCCTTTTGACATTTCAGTTCTCAGGTAATCCATCAGATTAATAAGGGAGGTATCGGTTGAGTAGGATCTTCTAAAGCCCGATTGATAGCTATGGAGAATGCTGTTGTCATTAAGGTACTTAACTACTTGAGAATACACCGCCCTCTCCAGAATTTTAGATATTATACTGAGTATACTAACAGGTCTATAGTTGCTTACATCAGACCTATTATTTTTCTTGAAGATAGGAGTAACTCTGGCCTCCTTGAACCCCTCCGGTACGGTATTAGTGGTGATTGATAGATTTATTATGTGAGCAATAGGGATTGACAGTTCAGAAGCACCATCTTTTAGGAACTTAGACGGGATGTTATCAGGGCCTGTGCTCTTAGTTGGGTTTAACCTGCTTAGTTCTTTTAGAATAAAGTCATGAGATACACTTACTAGTTGACAACTGTTTGGGGTTACCCCTTTATTGGTATAGTATGTTTGAAACTTATCAGAGTCTGTGTTAAAGGTATTTGATGCAGCTGGTAGTTTACTTACTAGTGTTGATGCAACAGATGTGTAGTAGGAATTAAAGCAATTTGCCACCTTAGATGTTTCGTGGCATACCTCATTATCGATAGTGAGTACTATGTTAGACCTATCTACTGGCTTATGGCTATACCCCAACTGTTTTAGTTGTTGCCAGAGCTTTCTGGGGTTATGCTTATATTCTTCAATTTTTGAGCAATAGTGCTTTGCCTTTGCTCCTTTTATAAGCCTCTGTACTCTGTTCCTCACCCTTTGGAATTCATTTAGTGCTGCAATATCCTGTCTGTTTGCTTTAAATCTTTTTAGCAGCTGGTCTCTGAATTTCATATTATCTAATATCTCAGTAGTCATCCAGGGTTCAGTTCTTCGTTTAATCCTAACCTCTTTAACTGGTGCAATATTATTAAGAATGGTAGTGAACATTGTTTTGAATTTTTCCCAGGCATCGTTTACGTCCGTGCAACTTGTTATCTCTGTCCAGTCACAATTGTGTAGCCTATTTACCAGTGTTTCTTTACTGTAGTTTCTAGTTGACCTCATTTTTATTGTCCTGTGTAGGCCTATCCTATCCCTAGTGATTTTCCTGGTGCAGTAAATGATGAAATGATCACTAAGACCTGTGGTAATGACGCCTGACTGACTAATGTTCTCAGCGTGGTTGCAAAGTATGTGGTCAATTAGGGTGGCTGAGAACTGTGTGATCCGGGTTGGTTTATTAATTAGTTGGGTGTAGCTATTTAATCCTAGAATTTGCTTATACCTTTTGCATAGCCCGTTATTTTGTTGCTGAAAACAGATATTGAAGTCGCCCAGTATTATTGTTTCGCAATTGCTTTCAACTCCGGGCAATCAAAACTTTGGAGTCCAGTCCCTGGACCAATTATGTACCTCTGTAATCTTTTGACTACCGCCCACAGGATGGGTATGGGGTGCATAATAAACATATTAAACTAACTAACTCCGGACAAGACTCTGGAAAAGTCTTCTAAGAACTGGTCCTGGGTAGGAGGGCGGTAACTAGTTCCTACTAAGATGGGTTTGGTCTTGGGAAGCAGCACTTCAAACCATAGAATCTCCAGTTTATTGTTATTTAAATCAGGTCTTGGGTTGTAAGCTAAGTCATTTCTAATGTAGGCACATACTCCACCACCCTTTCTGTTCCTATCTAAGCGTTTTATATTGTAACCATCTATTTTGACCTCGTCGTCAGTCACCGTATCATCCAACCAAGATTCAGAGATGGTTATAACTGCCGCCCTAATTTTGTTAGCTAGAATCATAATCTCTGCCAATTTAGGAAGAAGTGATCTTGCATTGACATGAATAAAGTGAAGGCCTGTTTTCATAAAACAATCATAATCATCAATATATGGCAATGGGTCATTTGTATTAAAATTAGGTAAATCAATGTCATCACTGCTAAAGGGTAACTGTGCCAAAGTGCATTTGTTACACACAAAATGAATTCTGGCACCGTTGTTATAATTGTACATACATCCATCATGCACCCACCCCTTACACATTTTACATAAGGTGCCTTTTCTGTTTTTCATGCGTACTTTAGTACAGTGTATGCACCTGTTTGGTAGTGTTTGAGATAATAATGGCTGTATTGTCTCACATTGACCTATGTATGCATTACATATGGAGTTAAGGTTATCATCCCTAGCTACTAGACCGTCATTATTGCCATCATTTATCTGTCTGTTTTGCCTCTGCACAATAGTTTGAGGTCCTGGATTAATTTGGATATCACCACTTAAGAGCGCTACAATAAGAGCTGTGTGCCACTGTTTTTGTTTGGGTATGCGGTGTTGCCATACCTTGCGGCGATAGTGATATTTACTTTTCTGG
This sequence comes from Cherax quadricarinatus, assembly GCF_038502225.1. Taxonomy (NCBI): domain Eukaryota; kingdom Metazoa; phylum Arthropoda; class Malacostraca; order Decapoda; family Parastacidae; genus Cherax; species Cherax quadricarinatus. The sequence continues at coordinate 27,469,688 of NC_091303.1, read as the reverse complement.
TAGGATGGCAACTGTTGGGCTTTTACTGTCCAGGGCGCTGTTACTCCATTCACCTTTTCCAGCCCCCATGACTGATTTCTTTCTTCATGGAATTGAAGAAGAAATATAAATATAATTATGGCAGCCTGTACCCCTCTAATGCCTGCCATTTTCACTCTTTGCTCTTTTACTCATATACAATAATATTTATTTCTCTTTTCCAGTCCCTAGTACACTTAGTATCTGCTTTAATTACACTGAATTACTAGTAAAATTTCCTCTTCAAAACCCTCTTCACTGCTCACTTTTCCCTTAACTTCACAAAACCCTTACAGTTAACCTCTTCAAAACCCTCTTCACTGCTCACTTTTCCCTTAACTTCACACCACCCTTACATTTAACCCCTTATTACACCCTCCCCTACCCACCTCACTTCACAGTCTGGCTTCACCAATTAACTTCTAACTCATTTCCATTCTGGTAGACCAGAAAGGTTTAATCAATGGTTTTATCCTTCCAAATCCCCCTCAATTCCATTTATCGGGGGTTGTGTCGTGTTGTTGTCTCCTGACCTGTTTTGCTGACTCGGCCATTTTTAAAACACTGAGGGGAGTAACACCACCTGACTTTCCTTGAGTTTATAGATATATTTGGCTTTTTCTGCTATGATTCTCTCACTGTACACTGGTCAGCTGAATATAGGTCAGCTACTAAAACATTAACCTTGACTATTTAATTATTCACTTCTTTCCCACGACTGGCACTGAGGGATAACCGTCCTATACCTTGGAGTTTTGTACTGTTGATTTGACGATGTCTCCTGTGTTTCCCTCTCGTTAGCACTGGTACAGGTGATATGATGGTGGTACAGATATGATGCTACTGTCAACAGATGAACGTCAGTAAAGATGAGAATTTCACTTCGCTAGTTGTACGTCTGGCAGTAGCTGCTGTTTGAATGCCGGTCAGCCATGTTTAAAGGCTCAAATCTTTCCCTCGTATGGCACTGAAGAAAAAAGTCCTACAGACCTGGCATTTCCTTGGAGATTTAGTTGATCAGGATTTCTGCCATGTTGTCTTCCCGTTAAACACTGGTGCAGTTGATATGGAGGTCAGTTATTTCATTTAGTGGAAAACGTCTCGTGTCTGGTTCACGTCTGGCAGCAGGTCTGGTACTTGAATGCCGGTCCCTCTTCTGATTATGTCGGAGGATCTCACCTTCAAGGACCATAACATTGTATCAATCGCATCTGCTAGAAAAATGACAGGATGGTTAATGAGAACCTTCAAAACTAGGGAGGCCAAGTCCATGATGACACTCTTCAGGTCACTTGTTCTATCTAGGCTGGAATATTGCTGCACTCTAACAGCACCTTTCAAGGCAGGTGAAATTGCCGACCTAGAAAATGTACAGAGAACTTTCACGGCCCGCATAACGGAGATAAAACACCTCAATTACTGGGAGCGCTTGAGGTTTCTAAACCTGTATTCCCTGGAACGCAGGAGGGAGAGATACATGATTATATACACCTGGAAAATCCTAGAGGGACTAGTACCGAACTTGCACACGAAAATCACTCACTACGAAAGCAAAAGACTTGGCAGACGATGCACCATCCCCCCAATGAAAAGCAGGGGTGTCACTAGCACGTTAAGAGACCATACAATAAGTATCAGGGGCCCGAGACTGTTCAACTGCCTCCCAGCATACATAAGGGGGATTACCAACAGACCCCTGGCAGTCTTCAAGCTGGCACTGGACAATCACCTAAAGTCAGTTCCTGATCAGCCGGGCTGTGGCTCGTACGTTGGTTTGCGTGCAGCCAGCAGCAACAGCCTGGTTGATCAGGGGCTGATCCACCAGGAGGCCTGGTCACAGACCGGGCCGCGGGGGCGTTGACCCCCGAAACTCTCTCCAGGTAAACTCCAGGTATTTAGTCCATTTCGTTGTCGTCACCGTCAGTTTTTATGTAACTATAGTTAACTTGCATGTTGTTGCAGCAGTACTTGCAAATTTGGCCATCACTGGAGTTCGGATAGGCCCAGGGGACGGCAAGATATAGGAGCAGCCTTGTTGCTGCTTGCTGCGGCTGCAGCTGCAGCTGCTGACCCAAGGATCTAGAGGTTCTAGAGTTTTCAGGCGGGAGTTCCAGATTTTAGGCTCTTTTAGTACATCGAATTTTTGTATAGGTTTAGCCGGACACGGGGAATGTCATAGAGAGGATCCCAACTGTTTTGGATACTTCTTTTTCTTGTTATTGTTGGATAAGGGTGTTGAATTTCAGGTTGCTGTCAAGGTGCAGGCCCAGGAATTTGCCCTCATTATGTCTAGCAATAGGAGTATTGTCAATTGTTATGTTCAACTGGGCAGCACCTTCAAGGACCATAACATTGTATCAATCGCATCTGCTGGAAAAATGACAGGATGGATAAGGAGAACCTTCAAAACTAGGGATGCCAAGCCCATGATGACACTCTTCAGGTCGCTTGTTCTATCTAGGCTGGAATATTGCTGCACACTAACAGCACCTTTCAAGGCAGGTGAAATTGCTGACCTAGAAAATGTACAGATAACCTTCATGGCGCGCATAACGGAGATAAAACACCTCAATTACTGGTTAGTTAGTTTAATATGTTTATTATGCACCCCATACCCATCCTGTGGGCGGTAGTCAAAAGGTTACAGAGGTACATAATTGGTCCAGGGACTGGACTCCAAAGTTTTGATAGCTGAGCAAGTTACAGAGGTAATGAATTCACAATTTACAAATGTAATGAACTCACAATTTACAAAGGTAATGAACTCCAGGTAGGTCTAGTCACAATCATGACAAGTTACAAAGGTATTTACAGATTACAGAGGTACGTAATGGGTCCAGGGACTGGGCTCCCAAAGTTGTGATGGCTGAACTAGGTACAAGGTAATGAACTCACAAGTTACAAAGGTAATGAATACTGTAAGAATGGTTACTTACGTTTATACATGGCTACAATCATGAACAAATTATAGTGTAATGAGCAATTCACACTTCCACACCCGGTCACAACTGGAGTGAGTTATTGGTGCAAATATTGATTGTTGAGACACACACACACACACATACAAATTCATACACACACACACACACACACATAAACACACACACACACACACACACACACACACACACACACACACACACACACACACACACACACAAACACACACACACACACACACACACACACACACATACACAAACTCATACACATGCACACACACTCATACACACACACACACTCATACACACACACACTCATACACACACACACACTCATATACACTCATACACATACACACGCACACACAAACACACACACAAACACACACACACACACACACACACACACACACACACACACACACACACACACACACACACACACACACACACGGGAACAGTCTATAGTTTAAGGCGAGGTATGATAGAGCTCATGGAGCAGGGAGAGAGAGGACCTAGTAGCAATCAGCGAAGAGGCGGGGCCAGGAGCTGTGACTCGACCCCTGCAACCACAAATAGGTGAGTACACACACACACACACACACACACACGGGAACAGTCTATAGTTTAAGGCGAGGTATGATAGAGCTCATGGAGCAGGGAGAGAGAGGACCTAGTAGCAATCAGCGAAGAGGCGGGGCCAGGAGCTGTGACTCGACCCCTGCAACCACAAATAGGTGAGTACAAATAGGTGAGTACACAGGAGCTTGGACTCGACCCCTGCAATCTCAACTAGGTGAGTGCACACACACACACACACACACACACACACACACACATGCACACATGTGGTAATGCTTTATTTACAGCTAGCAAAGTCAGGGTATTTCTCCAGAATGGTCTGCAATATACCACTGTGGATAAAGTACTTTGCCATTTCTAAATTCATTAATTTTATCACACTCCAGTACATAATGACGCAGGGTGTGACAATAGTCCATCTGGCAAAGTTTACATTTCGTTTGGTCTACATCTGGTGGTGGTGATTTAACCTGCCAAAGATACTTGTAACCCAGCCGGAGCTGGGCAGTAGTGACATCCAAGAGTCTGCTTATTTTGTTGGATGCATGTTGTGATAGAAACACAGGCCTTATCTCTAGGCTTTATTGAACATAGAATCTTCATAGTACTTCTGCAACAACAAAATATAATGACTAGTACATCTAATAATAGCTTCTACAGGGATGGTGATGTCTTGCATATGTCAAGAGAAAAGTTATAACTACAGGCCACATATTTAAACTCACCATGTAATCTGCATCGCTGATAAATGGATCAAGTAGGAGAGAATCACACACCATGTGTTGGTGCCCATGACACACACCAAACTGTTGTTGTTGTTAAGGGCCCCTAGAGGTGGTGCAGTATTATCCTGCTGCTGCTCCCCACAGGACCAGTATCACTACAATCTCCCCCTTCTAAAATATCAGAGACAGTAATCTCCCAAACTGTTAGGTGGGCGACGTACACGTCCCGACCTTCGTAGCCCTTGAGCCTCTTCACCAGGTTCGATATTTTCCAGCGGGGTTTGATTAACTGCTGGAGCAGAATCCTCTATTTCCATAGGGGTAGTCTCAATGGGCTTTCCAGGAGAAAACGAAGCATCTTTCACATCTATTGGTGTATCTTGAGATTCCACACTAATAGGGATTTCAACTGGGGCTAAATGTCTTGTAGATACTGTAGTCTCTTCACCATTTTGGTAGCGAATGTGGGCGTAATGTGGATTAGCTTGCAGGAGCTCTACCTCTTCCACTAAAGGATCCGTCTTGTTCATCCTACGGTGACTCTTCAGGAGAACGGGTCCAGGATGACATAACCAAGTGGGCACGGAGGCTCCCGTAGAGGAACGACGTGAATAGTTGAGGAGTCTTTCATGAGGGGTTGCATTAGTAGCTGTGCACAGCAGTGATCTAATAGAGTGAAGAGCATCAGGTAGGACAGTTTGCCAGTGTTGAACAGGTAGATTGCGCGACTTTAATGTCATTGTAACTGCCTTCCATATAGTACCATTGAACCGCTCCACTTGACCATTGCCTTGAGGGTTGTAGCTTGTTGTTCTGCTGCAGGCAATACCTTTGCTAGCCAAAAACTCCTGAAGTTCGTTACTCATGAACGAGGATCCCCTGTCTGAATGGATATAAGCTGGCATACCAAAAATAGAGAACAACTGTGAAAGACAACTAATAACAGTTGAAGCAGCCATATTTGCACAGGGGAATACAAAGGGAAACCTTGAATATTCATCTACTATGTTAAGGAAATACCTATTCTGATTTGTGCTTGGTAGAGGTCCTTTGAAATCTATATTCAATCTTTCGAAAGGCTGGGTGGATTTTATGAGATGAGTCTTCTCTGGCTGATGAAAGTTTGGCTTGCACTCTGCACATACTCTGCATGCTCTGATCACTTGTCGCACATCTTCCACTGAGTAGGGCATGTTCTTTGATTTGACAAAATGGTACAGGCGTGTAACTCCTGGGTGACACAAAGCCTTGTGGAGAGCTGAGAGTGATTGCAAATCATGACATGCTGCTCCACAGTGGGACCTAGAGAATGCATCAGGTGAGATGTTCTCTTGACCCGGTCGGTACAGAATATCAAAGTCATAACACGATAGTTCCATCCTCCAGCGTAATATCTTGTCATTCTTTATCTTACTTTTGTGCCTCTTGTCGAACATATACATCACGGACCGTTGGTCAGTCCTTATGGTGAAATGTCTACCAGTTAAATAATGCCTCCAGTGGCGAACTGCTTCTATGATGGCCTGGGCTTCCTTTTCTACAGCAGCATAACATTTCTCTGATCCTTGAAAAGTTCTCGAAAAGAAGGCTACTGGTCGTCCTGCCTGAGATAAGACTGCAGCAATGGCAATGTCAGATGCATCCGTTTCCACTTCGAATGGTAGGGACTCATCAATGGCTTGAACTACTGAGTTTTCAATGTCCTGTTTGAGAGTATGGAAAGCGGCTTCTGCTTCCTTTGTCACAGGAAATGTGGTAGCACTCAATGGGCGGACTTTACTTGAATAGTTGTAGATCCATTGTGAGTAATAAGCAAAGAGACCAAGAGTTCTTCGGAGTGACTTTTTGTCTTGAGGCATTGGAAGTTCCCGTAGAGGTCGTAGTCGTTCAGGGTCTGGGAATATTGAACCTCCTTCCACTACATAACCAAGGATGCTAAGCCTTTTAGTTGAAAAAGTGCACTTTTCCTCATTGTAACTGATATTTTTCTTCTTGGCGGCTTCCAAAAACTTATCAAGGTTTGCATCATGTTCCTCCTGGGTCTTGCCACAAATGGTAACATTATCTAAATACGCGTAGGTTCCCATGAGTTGCTCTTCCTGAATGAGTGAATCCATAATTCGTTGGAAGCAGGCTACCCCATTGGTGACTCCAAAAGGGACTCTGGTAAACTGATACAGGCCATCACTAGCCTGAAACGCTGTGTATGGTTTATCTTCATTCCTTATAGGGACTTGATGATAGGCACTCTGCAGATCAATTGTGCTAAACACGTAGTACTGAGCAATTTTGTTCACTGTATCGTCAATTCGAGGTAGAGGGTACCCATCAAGAAGTGTAAATTTGTTGATTGTCTCAGAGTAATCGATAGCCAGTCTCCGTTTCCTATAACCATCTTTAACAACAACAACCTGTGCACGCCAAGGGGAATCACTCGGTTCTATAATACCCTCCTTCAGCAGCCTCTGAGTTTCTTTCTCAATGAACATCCGATCCTCATAAGAATAGCGGCGTGACTTAGCTGATATAGGATGGCAATCCGCGGTAAGATTTGCAAACAGCTTTGGTGGGTCTACCCTTAAAGTGCTAAGTCCACAGACAACAAGAGGAGGCAGTTCACCTCCATATGTTAAGGTGACACTACCATGCAGCTTCTGAAAGTCCTGACCAAGGATAACATCAGAGCACAGTTGTGGCAGAATAGCTAAATGTACATCTTGATAATCCTTTCCATTAACTCTGAGATTTACCTTACAAAACCCTAAGGTCTGAATAGAGAGAGATGTTGATGCCATGGAAACGGTACCTGATGAGTGATGTAGAGTCAAGGAGAGCCGTTTAACTAAGTCAAGGTTGATGAAACTCTCTGAGCTGCCACTATCAATAAGACCATCTACTTCTGTTCCTTTGATGAATACTTTCACAACTGCCTTTGACAGTGAATTTGGAGTAGCCGCAGAAGTCACTGTTGCTAGAGTCGCATGATCACTGGAATGTGTGGAGGCACTAGCTCTTGTTGATGCATTAGCACGACATACTTTAGCAAAGTGACCTTTCTTGTGGCATTTATGGCACATTGCTTCCCGAGCAGGACACTTTGGACGTGGATGTCTTGAAAAACCACAAAAGAAACACACCGTACCTGCTGCTGCTGTCACTGAGGCAGGTTCCATAGTAACTTCATTGCAAGAGTCTTGGTCAGGAATTGCAGCACTTACCACTCGAGAAGGCTGAGTGGTACTGTATACTTCAGAATTCTTCTGGGCTGAATCTAGAGCTCTTGCCTGGTCAAAGGCAGCGGCTAAGTCGAGAGTTTTATTCTCCAATAAACGCTGCCTTATTATTGGTGATTGCAGGCCACTGATAAAAGCATCCCTGATGGACTCTTCACAATACTGAGCAGCTGTCACTGCTTGGAAGTGACAGTCCTTACCTAAAATTTTCAGTGCTTGAAAGTATTCCTCTAAGGACTCATCAATCTGCTGGCGGCGAGTTGCAAGGCGATAGCGTGCAAAGATTTCATTTGTAGGTTTAATATACTGAGACTTGAGGGTTTTGATAGCATCTTCGTAGGTATTACACTCAGAAATAGCCTCATATATCTTAGGTGACACAAAATTGATGAGCAGACTTAGTTTATCTAGATCTTCTTTAGGAAGGGCTCCCAAGAAGTTTTCGAAAGTCTTAAACCAGTGCTTCCATTCCTGAGCAGCCGTTGATAAGCTGGGGTCACAGTCTAGCCTCTCAGGTTTCAGTAAACGCTCCATGTTGTGATGTAGTCTAGCGCAGGATCACCACCAGGTAGCCCAGGATTCTATGTTCAATAAATTGTTGTGATAGAAACACAGGCCTTATCTCTAGGCTTTATTGAACATAGAATCTTCATAGTACTTCTGCAACAACAAAATATAATGACTAGTACATCTAATAATAGCTTCTACAGGGATGGTGATGTCTTGCATATGTCAAGAGAAAAGTTATAACTACAGGCCACATATTTAAACTCACCATGTAATCTGCATCGCTGATAAATGGATCAAGTAGGAGAGAATCACACACCATGTGTTGGTGCCCATGACACACACCAAACTGTTGTTGTTGTTAAGGGCCCCTAGAGGTGGTGCAGTATTATCCTGCTGCTGCTCCCCACAGGACCAGTATCACTACAATGCACTATAGACATGTGGCTCCTCCTGCATGATAGAATGATGATAGATGGACTCACTGGTGTCAATCTCCCTGAGCCTTAAGTCCATAAAATTCAGTTGAAGTTCTTTTCGTATTATTGTTCTCAAACTACTACCTGACAAGCCAAGATTGTAATCTACTCTCTCTTTGAAAGCATACAGCTTAGCCAATTTATCAGTTCTATCATGCATCTGGAGACCAATGTGAGATGGAATCCACAGCATGTGCACTCTGACTCCACTGTCCACAATCCTACCATACCTGTGTCTGGCTTCTGACACAAGCATGCAACAATTTATGCTTAATGAGTTGAGAGCATTTATGGATGACAGAGAATCAGTTACAATTAAACTGTCAATCTTTGATACATAGATGCATTTCAGTGCAAGGAGTATGGCAAACAGTTCTGTCTGAAGGGTAGAGGCCCAATTATTGATGCGTGCTCCAATTTCTTTAAGAGAGCCATCACTCTGTACGACAACAGCAGCACTACCAGCTGCACCAGTGGATTGGTGAACAGAACCATCAGCGTAAATAATTTGCGAGAGTGTGTGCTGTGTGACTAAGTTATCAATACAGCTTAAGGCCTCATGTTTGGCTTCAAGGCGAGGTTTTGGTTGTGGTTTAAGAAGTAGTTTGGGGGGAAATGGAGGAATGGTAGTTTGGAATGGGGTAATATTCCATGGAGCAGAGAAGTGCCGCTGTTGCCTTACTTGACATAGATCATGTATCTGATTCATGCGGAGGTCGGTTCCAGTTTTTTCGATCCACCTAGAGGAGTGTTCACCAGTGCTGAGGAAAGTTTGGAGGGCTTCTGTGCAGGGGTTTGAATGAGCTTGCCTGAGCATATTAACCCCAATTAGGATATTTCTTTCAGTAACACGATCTCTGATGCTTGGAATATCAAGTTCTTTTTGCATATTTAAAATTTTGGCAGTACGAGGGCATCCTAAAATGATCCTCATTGCTTCGTTCTGCAGTTTTTCCAGCCCTCCAAGCTTCCAGTCAGACACAAGAGCAAGTAGTGGCGCAGCATAATCAACCAATGATCTAATATAAGCAAGATACATCATTTTCACAATTTTAACATTAGCACCATACCTGGGGTGAAGCCCTGCTACAACTCTAAGTGCTCTTAGTCGTTCTTTGTATTGGCGACAAAGTCTTGTTACAACAGGTCCAAGTAGTGGAACCTCAAAACCTAGATACCTGTATCTGCTTACATATTCTAGAAGAGACCCATCATGCAATTGGATCTGACGAACTGTGCCTCTCTGTCGAGGAGGACGCCTGTTGAGTATCTTTGTTTTATCAGTAGAGATTATCAACCCCAGGTCCTGACACGAGGCTAGTACATGATTAAGAATGTTTTGGGTGTTGGAGAATCCGGTGGTGTGAATCATTATATCATCAGCAAAACTAATCACATAATGATGGGGCTGACTAGGCATAGCATTAAGTAATGCATTAATTAGAATATTGAACAGTGTGGGACTGAGCACACCTCCCTGTGGGGTTCCTAATTCAAAGTCTTTAGTTACACTTCTATGTCCCTGGAACAACACAGACGATTTTCTGTTGGACAGGTAGCCTTTAATCCAGCGGAGAAGCCATCCTCCAACATCCATTCTGGCAAGTTCACTAATGATTACATGTCGGTTGGCTACATCGAAAGCGGATTTAAGGTCAAGGAAGGTAGTGTATGAGCTGTCAGTGTGCAGGGTGAGAAAGGTGGCTATGCAATGATGCACGCTCCTTCCATGCATGAAACCATGTAACCGGGGAGACAAAAATTGTTTGATTCTGTACATGAGACGATTAAGAATCATTCTCTCAAATGTTTTACACAAGCAGCTAGTAAGAGATATTGGACGAAATGCATTTTGTTGATTGGGCTTAGGAATTGGAATGATGAGGCTGTTGGTCCAAGATTGAGGGAGCTCCCCAGTTACATAGCTCATGTTATATAATTCAAGTAATGGATTACCTGGTACTCGACACAGCAATCTGAGTATGTTGTAAGTAATACCATCCTCACCAGGCGACGTGGAGTTGCCCTTAGTTAGTGCTGCATCAAGTTCATAATTAGTGAAAGGAATGTTGCAATCATCTGCCTTGCTGAGCATAAAGCAAACAAGTCTCTCCCTTGCATCATATTTGTCATTTAATTTTGCCTGTGTGGTACTGGGAAGATTGTCATAGCTAGATGTAGCAGCCCAAGCAATGACTAACTCATTCGCCCTATGTAAGGGATGAGAGTGCGCGATCTGCCCAGTTCTGTTACCCTTAATTCTATTTATGTCCCTCCAAGCCCGGCTAAGTGGGGTGTGAGCATTAAGACCGTTGACAAATTTTTCCCAGTCTGTTTGCCGCAGCTCTGTCATACGCTCTCTGGCAGCAGCAAGGGCGGTTTGAAAGAGCCTCAGCATTCCAGGGGTACGATGTTTTCTATAGGCTAGGCCTAGTCTGCGAGCAGTACATTTCAGTGTACGAAGTTTAGAATCATTGTAATAAGTATGGTTCTTGAAGGAGGTATGATTATTATGGAAGTTTGTTGGGTTTAGAGTACCAAGAGGTTGCAGTGGCGGCTCTAAGTAGTTCTGAATACTGCTCACAAGGTCATTGTTAAAGGTCTCTACAGAGGAACACTCATAGGAATTATACCAGTCAGTCACATGTGCAACAAAGTCATCATGCTGATCTGTGGGAACATTAAAACGTTTCCGTTTGAATATCCCACCAGGAAGGATAGTATTACAAATATCTAGTGAGGTTAGCCTAGGGAAATGATCAGACGCTATATCTGTTACAATGGAAGACTCACAGCTGGCAGAAGTAATGTTGAAGCCCAGGCACAGATCAAGGACGCCTCCATAGATATGTGTGGGTTCAAGATCACCTACAATTTGGACATTATCATGACTGTTTAAGAGTGACAACAGTTGATTACCATTACGATTACCAAACTGTGAGTTTCCAATGCTTTTGTGTCTCGCATTGTAATCGCCAATAATAAGAGTAGGCTCAGAATAAGCACAAGTTGGGAGCTCCAAGTAATTGAATTTATCAGCAGGAGCATACAAGTTAAATATGTTGAGAGCAGAGTTCCCTATATAAATCCTAACACCGTGATACTGTAGCCCCTCTGTTTTCTTGTGTGCAAGAAGTTGATGGGGAAGTGATTTTTTAATATATAGAACACAAGAATTAGTAGATTTGAGGTTATATGCAACAAATGATGGTAATTTAGGGGGTTGGGATTTTTCAGGGACTCTGCACTCTTGTAGACACACAACATCAATGCGTTCAGTGGTTACTTTATGATGAAGGTCAGGAAGTCTTTTTCTAAGTGATGCAATATTCCAGCTTAATATAGAAAGTTTATGCGAGTTTTGATCCATTATAGTAGTCCTGGGATCATCTTGAGTTTCTCAGCATAATGAAAAACTTTTCATATAAATAGCAGACCTTATCAATGTCAACAGTGCTATCCTTGTCCATGAGTTTTGTAAGTGCACCTCCAGTTGTAAGGCCTCGTGGGAGTCTTCGTAAACTCAGAGCATGACGCTGTTTATGTGTGAATGTATGATAGGTGACACCACCACTCGCATTCCCTCCTCCACTAACATTACACGCAACACTACAGCTGTCATCACCAACGCCACTACCAACATTGTGTTCATTACATTTATCAACAGTATTGTATTCAACATTAATGTCTATGTGGTTAACCTCATCACACTCTGCACCACCACTTATATTACGCTCATCACTATTACTAACATTATAGACACCACCGCTCTCATCACACTCTTCACCACCACTTATATTACGCTCATCACTATTACTAACATTATAGACACCACCGCTCTCATCACACTCTTCACCACCACTTATATCACGCTCATCACTATTACTAACATTATAGACACCACCGCTCTCATCACACTCTTCACTACCACTTATATTATGCTCATCACTATTACTAACATCATAGACACCATTGCCTTTATTGTGATGCTCACTATAGTTATCAACACAAGTATTATATTCGTCATTACTGTAATTAAGAACACCACCACCACCTTGTTCAGCAGCCTTACACTTGCTTTCACAAATTGTGACAATCTTGTTATTGGTACACTCTACACATCTTTCCTTGTGTTGTTCAAGTTGTTGTTTCAGGAGAAATTGTTGTGTTTCCAGTACTTTTATGCGCGACATCAGATTGTATACCACAGGAGCAAGACTTGGAACATCTGGGGACGTGAAGTCCCGGTCAGCTGAGCTCGTTGGCTGACTGTCAGCTGACTGTCAGCTGACGTGATGGAGGTCTGTTGACGTGCTCCCCAGGTGAGGTGCTCAACCCCATTGTCTGAGGGCAGGCATGAGCCAGTATTCATACCCGAGGTACCTGGTAGTCCTTGGGGGTCATAATGAGGGGGACAGGGTGAAGTGCGGTTGGCTGTGATGCGATCAGCCCTCACACTGCAGTCAGCATGAGCTGCTGTGACTCCTGAGGTCTTACAATTGATACATTGTTTAGCAACGGTCTGTTGCTGTTTGATCATATCATAACACCGTTCAGAAGGATGAACATTGGCACACACTGCACACCAGTGTGACTTAGATGGGCATTTCCTGGCAATGTGGCCCCAGCGTTGACACTTATAACATCGACGTTGAGGAGGTCTGTACAATGCAATGTAATAGCGTCTGTTGAGGGCTGCGCGGGAGTGAATATAGCGTGGCAGAGTCCCCTGGCCAGTCCACTCAGCTAATATCAGACCGTTGGAAAGTCGACGAGGGCTTGCAACTTGCTCTGATGCCAGATATTGAGGATTCAAGTGCTTGTTAACGTTGTAGATGACAATAAGCACTTTAGGTGCCCTTGGTGGGGCAGCTCGGAGTTTGATGTTGGCATATTCGCAAGTGAGAAGTTTGTCTATAAATGCTGAATCATTAGGCACAAAGACGTAGTTATCCTCATCGCGGACAAACTTGATCGTTTTCTCATGACTGTTTACACTAGCTTCGAAAAACCAGTTAAACTTGGTCTCTTGATCAGTGTTGTTAGGGAAATCTAACCTGACAGCTTTGGGAGGGTGTGCGCCCACTGTATTGCTTTCAGCAAGCTTTCTCTGGAAGCCTCGTTCTTTTTTCCGAGCCTGTTTACTAAAATATGTTTCAAATCTGCCTTCACCATCATCTACGTCAACACCATCAGCTATACTCATAGCTGACAGGAGTTTCACACTGGCGATGGGCTAAAGGATAACGGTGAATAGAAGGGACAAGGAAGGGATATTCACTTCGCTAGACACAGGCAATATGGCTGTAGTGGCCTGCGGGTCGCAGTGCGATTTTCAAGGTCATTCAGTGGGCCCACAGTCGTCTCGAGAGTTACCAACACTGTACTACTTGTTAATTACTCCAAACCCGCAGCCCTTAACACATCTAGCACACGTGTCTTGGAATGACAGACAAATTTTCACTACATAAGAACTAGTTCTCACAACACCAAAGGTACGGCCGGAACACTGTAGAACGTTCACAAAGGCTGGCATGGAGCGCTGTTTAGCTTGGATCAGCTAAACTCGCCCTTATCCCATATGTAGATAATGGCGACGAGTTAAGGGATACTGGTGAATAGGAAAGTCGAGGAAGGGACATTCACCTCACTAGACACACGCAGTATGGGTGTAAGTGGCAGCCTTGGCCTTCACTGGCTGGCTTGGAGTGCTGTTTGGCCTGGATCAGCTAAACTCGCCCTTATCCCATATGTAGATAATGGCGACAAGTTAAGGGATACCGGTGAATAGGAAAGTCGAGGAAGGGACATTCACCTCACTAGACACACGCAGTATGGGTGTAAGTGGCATGCGGGTCTTAGAGTGCCATTTTCAAGGTCACCCAGCAGGCCAGACATTCCTCACTCATTTTAAGCTTACGTAGGTACTGATGGTAGCACAATGTCCTAAGTCAGCGTAATCCACTCATGCAAATAGTTACAACAAATCTGCAGCACTTGCGGAACTCACATATTCGAGTACCAGCGGGGCAGCAAAATACACCTCTACACTGCACGTCGTTGATAGAGGCGAACGGCTGAGTTTAAAGGAGGAGAGTTGGGGATACAGGAGAACAGCAGGGGTAACTGAGCACGCACATTCGCCTTTATTCACATAGTCAATATGGGCAGGTGATGCAGTGCCTCGCTCAAGGTCACAGGCTGAGGCAGACTTCTCAAGAGTTACCAAACACTGCAATATTCGTACAGATTGTTACTCACTCCAACTTGCAGAACTTCTAGCACACCTGTCTTGGAGTGAAAGACGAATTTTCAGTGTGTGGACACCTGGGTTACCAACTCAGGTAGGACTGCACACTCGTCGTTATTCCTCAGGTTGGTAAAGCGATGAGTTGTGAGCATTTTGAGAGGCACGAGTAGCAGTGGACTAGCAAAATTCGCCTCTACACTGTATGTTGATAGAGGCGAAAGGCTGAGGTCAAATGAAAGGCAGAGGGGAAGCAGAGGCCTGTGAGGGCCTTTGCAAAAAGGAAAACTATTTCCAGTGTTTCACTAGGTATATCCTTAGTCACAGCTCGCACATAAGAGTTCTCACAACACTGAAGCTGTCTTCCAACAGTAGGAGTTTTAATGATGACTTATCAGTCGGGAGAAATGGGTAGGCCTGTGAATTAGTAGGTCCAGATCCCCAGCACACGTCTACTCCCCTCAACCACTCAGCCGAGACTGGAGCGCTTGAGGTTCCTAAACCTGTACTCCCTGGAACGCAGGCGGGAGAGATACATGATTACATATTTTTTTTTTATTGAGAGCATATCTTATACAGACAGACATAATACATATATACATACATATATATATATATATATATATATATATATATATATATATATATATATATATATATATATATATATATATATATATATATATATATATATATATATATATATGTATGTAGTACAAAACTGTTGAGAACAATAAGTACATACATAAATTATCACACACGCACACGTTGTTGGACACAGGAAAAGAAACCCGCCACAGACAAAACGAAAAAGAAAGACCATAATTATATACACCTGGAAAATCCTAGAGGGACTAGTACCAAACTTGCACACGAAAATCACTCACAACGAAAGCAAAAGACTCGGCAGACGATGCAAAGTAGGGGTGTCACTAGCACGTTAAGAGACAACACAATAAATGTCAGGGGCCCAAGACTGTTCAACTGCCTCCTAGTATACATAAGGGGAATTACCAATAGACCCTTGGCTGTCTTCATGCAGGCACTGGACAAGCACCTAAAGTCGGTACCTGATCAGCTGGGCTGTGGTTCGTACGTTGGATTGCATGCAGCCAGCAGTAACAGCCTGGTTGATCAGGCCCTGATCCACCATGAGGCCTGGTCACAGACCGGGCCGCGGGGGCGTTGACCCCAGGAACTCTCTCCAGATAAACTCCTGGTAAACAGAATGTAGAGGGCTTTGTCAGTATTAAGCATTAAGTTTATTAGCAGTCATCCAGGTCGATATTTTTACTAGTTCATAGTTAACAATAGTGTTAAGTGAGGCAAGATTTGAGTGGGAGATAACATATATCGTATCGTCAGCTTAAGGCTTAAGGTTTTGTGAAGCATTAGGTAGATCACTGATGTATAAGAGGAAGAGCAGGGGACCAAGGATACTTCTCTGTGGTACTCCAGTATCCATGGTCTTATTGATGAGGTTGTGTCCTTAATAGAGACGTATTCCTGTCTGTTAATTAGGTAGAATTTGAAATATGTAAGTGTGCGTGGCCTCTTATGCCATAATGCTCAAGTTTGTGGAGTAGGATGCTGTGGTCTATTGTATCAAATGCTTTCCTTAGGTCGATAAAGAGACCTAATGGAAATTCATTATTTCAAGTGCACTGTAAAGTAGGTCTAGCATTTTTACAATTAATTACGTTGCTTGTGCTTTTGCTTTTTCTGAAGCCAAATTGGCAGGGGTTGAGGATGCTTTACGCTGTCATAAAGAAATATAATCTCTTGTGCATAAGTTTCTCGAAGATTTCGGATAGCAATGGTAAGTTTGAAACTGGCCTGTAGTTGTTTACATCTGTGGGATCACCACCTTTGTGTATTGATGTTACCCTGGCTATCATGAGTAGTGCTGGGGAAGTGCTGGTTTCTAGTGATTTGTTAAAGAGTAATGAAACAGCAGGTGAGAGAACATGAGCCGCTCGTTTGTACAATAATAATAATAATAATAATAATGGAGGAACTTGAGCCAGATCTCCTGATTTATTTTTAAGTGACAATAATCGTAGTGATTTCTGTGGACTCGGTTGGTGCAAGATAGAAGGAGGTTGGGAAATTCCAGTCTAAGAAATCGCTTCCTCGGGCGTTGGTACCTGGGATTTTACTGGCGAGATTTGATCCTATGGTTGAAAAAAAAAGTCATTTATCATGTTAACTGTATCAATAGGATGTTGTTGGGCTTCATTCGGTTTAGTTAGGACAATATCCTTAGTTTTTTTATTTTAGTTTGTGGGTGCTTAGAATATGAGAGAATGTCGTCCCACAGTTACTAAAAACAACAGACATAGCCCACTCCACAAAGGGGGCAGTAAAGCAACAGCAAAGAACTACAGACCGATAGCACTAACATCCCATATCATAAAAATCTTTGAAAGGGTCCTAAGAAGCAAGATCACCACCCATCTAGAAACCCATCAGTTACACAACCCAGGGCAACATGGGTTTAGAACAGGTCGCTCCTATCTGCCTCAACTATTGGATCACTACGACAAGGTCCTAAATGCACTAGAAGACAAAAAGAATGCAGATGTAATATATACAGACTTTGCAAAAGCCTTCGACAAGTGTGACCATGGCGTAATAGCGCACAAAATGCGTGCTAAAGGAATAACAGGAAAAGTCGGTCGATGGATCTATAATTTCCTCACTAACAGAACACAGAGAGTAGTCGTCAACAGAGTAAAGTCCGAGGCAGCTACGGTGAAAAGCTCTGTTCCACAAGGCACAGTACTCGCTCCCATCTTGTTCCTCATCCTCATATCCGACATAGACAAGGATGTCAGCCACAGCACCGTGTCTTCCTTTGCAGATGACACCCGAATCTGCATGACAGTGTCTTCCATTGCAGACATTGCAAGGCTCCAGGCGGACATCAACCAAATCATTCAGTGGGCTGCAGAAAACAATATGAAGTTCAACGATGAGAAATTTCAATTACTCAGATATGGTAAACACGAGGAAATTAAATCTTCATCAGAGTACAAAACAAATTCTGGCCACAAAATAGAGCGAAACACCAACGTCAAAGACCTGGGAGTGATCATGTCGGAGGATCTCACCTTCAAGGACCATAACATTGTATCAATCGCATCTGCTAGAAAAATGACAGGATGGATAATGAGAACCTTCAAAACTAGGGAGGTCAAGCCCATGATGACACTCTTGAGGTCACTTGTTCTATCTAGGCTGGAATATTGCTGCACACTAACAGCACCTTTTAAGGCAGGTGAAATTGCTGACCTAGAAAATGTACAGATAACCTTCACGGCGCGCATAACGGAGATAAAACACCTCAATTACTGGGAGCGCTTGAGGTTCCTAAACCTGTATTCCCTGGAATGCAGGCGGGAGAGATACATGATTATATACACCTGGAAAATCCTAGAGGGACTAGTACCGAACTTGCACACGAAAATCACTCACTACGAAAGCAAAAGACTTGGCAGACGATGCAACATCCCCCCAATGAAAAGCAGGGGTGTCACTAGCACGTTAAGAGGCCATACAATAAGTGTCAGGGGCCCGAGACTGTTCAACTGCCTCCCAGCATACATAAGGGAGATTACCAACAGACCCCTGGCAGTCTTCAAGCTGGCACTGGACAAAAAACCTAAAGTCGGTTCCTGACCAGCCGGGCTGTGGCTCGTACGTTGGTTTGCGTGCAGCCAGCAGCAACAGCCTGGTTGATCAGGCTCTGATCCACCAGGAGGCCTGGTCACAGACCGGGCCACGGGGGCACTGACCCCGGGAACTCTCTCCAGGTAAACTCCAGTAAACTCCAGGTGTTTTTTATATCTCCTCTTGTTTCGGTGAATCTACTGGAGTAGTACAATTCCTTAGCCTTTCTTATTAGGTTGGTGAGAACTGATCCATATTGTATATAACAATAACTTTGTTTATTAAGCCCTGTCTGGAGTTTAGCTGGAGAGAGTTCCGGGGGTCAACGCCCCCGCGGCCCGGTCTGTGACCAGGCCTCATGGTGGATCAGAGCCTGATCAACCAGGCTGTTACTGCTGGCTGCAAGCAAACCAACGTACGAGCCACAGCCCGGCTGGTCAAGAACCGACTTTAGGTGCTTGTCCAGTGCCAGCTTGAAGACTGCCAGGGGTCTGTTGGTAATCCCCCTTATGTATGCTGGGAGGCAGTTGAACGGTCTAGGGCCCCTGACACTTATTGTATGGTCTCTTAACGTGCTAGTGACACCCCTGCTTTTCATTGGGGGAATGTTGCATCGTCTGCCAAGTCTTTTGCTTTCGTAGTGAGTGATTTTCGTGTGCAAGTTCGGTACTAGTCCCTCTAGGATTTTCCAGGTGTATATAATCATGTATCTCTCCCGCCTGCATTCCAGGGAATACAGGTTTAGGAACCTCAAGCGCTCCCAGTAATTTAGGTGTTTTATCACCGTTATGCGTGCCGTGAAGGTTCTCTGTACATTTTCTAGGTCAGCAATTTCACCTGCCTTGAAAGGTGCTGTTAGTGTGCAGCAATATTCCAGTCTAGATAAAACAAGAGACCTGAAGAGTGTCATCATGGGCTTGGCATCCCTAGTTTTGAAGGTTCTCATTATCCATCCTGTCATTTTTCTAGCAGATGCGATTGATACAATGTTATGGTCCTTGAAGGCGAGATCCTCCGACATGATCACTCCCAGGTCTTTGACGTTGGTGTTTCGCTCTATTTTGTGGCCAGAATTTGTTTTGTACTCTGATGAAGATTTAATTTCCTCGTGTTTACCATATCTTAGTAATTGAAATTTCTCATCGTTGAACTTCATATTGTTTTCTGCAGTGTCTGCAATGGAAGACACTGTCATGTTGATTCGGGTGTCATCTGCAAAGGAAGACTCGGTGCTGTGGCTGACATCCTTGTCTATGTCGGATATGAGGATGAGGAACAAGATGGGAGCGAGTAACAGAGCTTTTCACCGTAGCTGCCTCGGACTTTACTCTGTTGACTACTACTCTCTGTGTTCTGTTAGTGAGGAAATTATAGATCCATCGACCGACTTTTCCTGTTATTCCTTTAACACGCATTTTGTGCGCTATTACGCCATGGTCACACTTGTCAAAGGCTTTTGCAAAGTCTGTATATATTACATCTGCATTCTTTTTGTCTTCTAGTGCATCTAGGACCTTGTCGTAGTGATCCAATAGTTGAGACAGACAGGAGCGACCTGTTCTAAACCCATGTTGCCCTGGGTTGTGTAACTGATGGATTTCTAGATGGGTGGTGATCTTGCTTCTTAGGACCCTTTCAAAGATTTTTATGATATGGGATGTTAGTGCTATCGGTCTGTAGTTCTTTGCTGTTGCTTTACTGCCCCCTTTGTGGAGTGGGGCTATGTCTGTTGTTTTTAGTAAATGTGGGACGACCCCCGTGTCCATGCTCCCTCTCCATAGGATGGTAAAGGCTCGTGATAGGGGCTTCTTGCAGTTCTTTATGAACACGGAGTTCCATGAGTCTGGCCCTGGGGCAGAGTGCATGGGCATGTCATTTATCGCCTGTTTGAAGTCATTTGGCGTCAGGATAACATCAGATAGGCTTGTGTTAACCAAATTCTGTGGCTCTCTCATAAAAAATTCATTTTGATCTTCGACTCTCAGTCTGGTTAGCGGCTTGCTAAAAAGTGAGTCATATTGGGACTTGAGTAGCTCACTCATTTCCTTGCTGTCATCTGTGTAGGACCCATCTTGTTTAAGTAGGGGCTCAATACTGGACGTTGTTCTCGACTTTGATTTGGCATAGGAGAAGAAATACTTAGGGTTTCTTTCGATTTCATTTATGGCTTTTAGTTCTTCCCGCGATTCCTGACTCCTATAAGATTCCTTTAGCTTAAATTCGAAGTTTGCTATTTCTCTGACCAGTGTCTCCCTACGCATTTGAGATATATTGACCTCTTTTAGCCGCTTTGTTATTCTTTTCCGTCGCCTGTAAAGGGAGCGCCTGTCTCTTTCTATTTTACATCTACTCCTCCTTTTTTTTTAGAGGAATAAGCCTTGTCCATACATCGAGTGCCACCAAGTTAATCTGTTCTAGGCATAAGTTGGGGTCTGTGTTGCTTAGTATATCTTCCCAGCTTATATCGGTTAGGACTTGGTTTACTTGGTCCCACTTTGTTTTTGTTATTGAAGTTGAATTTCGAGAATGCTCCCTCGTGACTAATCTCATTATGTCGGTCTGGGGCTCCGCGCATGCATGTCTGAACCTCAATTATGTTGTGATCTGAGTATATTGTTTTTGATATGGTGACATTTCTTATCAGATCATGATTGTTAGTGAAGATGAGGTCTAGTGTATTCTCCAGTCTAGTAGGCTCTATTATTTGCTGGTTTAAATTGAATTTTGTGCAGAGATTAAAAGCTCGTGTGAGTGTGAGTTTTCATCAGAGCGGCCTCCTGGTGTTATTACTGCAACAATATTATTTGCTATATTCCTCCATTTTAGGTGCCTTAAGTTGAAATCCCCCAGGAGTAAGATGTTGGGTGCAGGAGCTGGAAGATTTTCCAGACAGCTCTCCTTACTGTCTCCCTACGATCCCCGTTGGGGAGCGGAACCTTTACCAGCGTTGTCTTCGCCTTGACTTACACGATGAGCTACGCAGATCGTGTAAAGATCAAACCAACAAACGGTACCGTTGATGATTCAACGAAGATTGCTCTTGCAACTATTGTTCAAGGAGCACTGCAAGTAAAATTCAACACCATATTGTCACTGAAAGAAGCATTCACTGTTGTGTGTCACGATGATGCTGAAGCAGAGAAGTTACTTACTACAGAAGCCACCACTACTCTTACTGCTCAAGGGTTTACTGTTACATCATCTCCTGCCCTCAGGGCAAGGAAATCAGTATTCCTTAAAAAACTTGACAAGATTCTGACTTCTCAATCAACTGCTGAACTCAAGTCATCCATCGAGACGCAAAATACTTGGGCTACTGTTGACAGCATTACAAAAATCCCAAATGCAACGTCCATGCTCAAAGTCACCTTCACCGACGTGAACATAGCTGCCACTGCTCTGAACGAAGGTCTTGCTGTCTACTACTACTATATCAGTCCCACCTACATTGAAGCAGAGAGATACCACTACATTCAACATTGCTGGAACTGTTATTCATACCATCACACCACCAAAGCATGTCCAGTAAAAGACAAGAAGTTCTGCACTACATGTGGTAGTGAGGGACACACCTTTAGTTCCTGCACCGCTGCTGCTCCAACACAACCAGCGTGCTTAAACTGCAAGAGTAATGACCACCATACACTGGCAGCAAAATGTCCTACAAGAAAGGATATTATGAAAAAAACACAAGATGCAGCAAAGAAAAACCCTACAAGCAACACTCCAACGTATGCAGCAATTGCAAAGATACAAGCAAACACTACAAAATTACTTCAAGCATCTACTCAGCCCGCCTCCACCATCATCACTCCTCCAACATGTGACGTAACCAAGATCCACTACTGCTTACTATACGCTCACATGCAGAACATGGCTGTACCTGGATCCTTTAACTCTACCATCAACGAGTTATTTGCATTAAATAATATGCCTTCATTTACATTTCCAGCATCTCCACCTTCTGAAGAAATTCTCAAATTCACCAAAAACTTAATCGCCAACTCTTCTGCAGAAGTCCCATCAACACCACCAACTAGTGGCGTCAATCCAACAACGACCAATGAGAAGCCTCCACCGCCACCACCTCTCACTGAATCCAACCAATCAGAAGCCTTACCACCAGAAACATCTTCTAATTCGTCTACTGAAGTTGAAAACGAAGCAACACTACCTTCCTCTACACCACCGCCTTCTCTACTTAGCTCACGTCATTGTGAGTTCATTACCTTTGTAAATTGTGAGTTCATTATCTCTGTAACTTGCTCAGCTATCAAAACTTTGGAGTCCAGTCCCTGGACCAATTATGTACCTCTGTAATCTTTTGACTACCGCCCACAGGATGGGTATGGGGTGCATAATAAACATATTAAACTAAAACTAAACGATTACCTGGAACACCATGCTTTAAACACAAAGGACTCGAATTCTACACCACGAGGCTATACCCTGCAAGCATGACTCGCCTAGAACTCATCCAACATCTCCAAGACAACACTGTATCGTACCAAAGCGAAGAAAGACCACTCCCTACCTACAACCAGATACTCCACCACCTCCAAACCAGCGAAGACTACTACAGCTCTTCCATAAGTGTGATACAACTCTCTCGAAAACAATATACCGCATTGATAAACGGTTTAAGACCATAACCAACTCATCCTGCTTGCTGCCTTCTGACACTCCCAGCTCCTGCCGCTGCCTACGCCATCCTCTCCTAGTGAGCCAAGCAATGACATCAGTCAAGCCTCTCTATCTACGTCTCCAGTACTTTTGTACCACATGTCCCAAAGTGGTTGGGCCACTTGCCTTGATTCCTCCTCTTCCCCTCCTCCCCATCCTTTTCCAGTTATTTCCATCCTTCCTTATCCTTCTTCCTTCCCATCTTACGACAGCTCTCGTCGTCCTCGATCCGATCTCGATCCGATCCGGTCAATTTTTAACAGCTGTTCCTGGAATTGCTGGGATATTGCATCCGGAGGCTTGTAGACTACCACAATGACTAGGCTTTGGTTCTCGATCTTTACTGCTAAAACTTCCACTACATCATTTGAGGCATTAAGCAGTTCTGTGCAAACAAGTGACCATATGTCCACATGGCTCCTCCAGAGGTAGAGTCCACACGGCTGCTTCAGAGGTAGTGTCCACATGGCTGCTCCAGAGATAGTGTCCACATGGCTCCTCCAGAGGTAGTGTCCACACGGCTGCTCCAGAGGTAGTGTCCACTCGGGTGCTCCAAAGGTAGTGCCCACATGGCTCCACCAGCGGTAGTATCCACGTGGCTGCTCCAGACGTAGTGTCCACACGGCTCCTCCAGAGGTAGTGTCCATATGGCTCCTCCAAACACAGTGTCCACACGGCTGCTCCACAGGTAGTGTCCTCATGGCTCCTCCAGAGGTTGTGTCCACACGGCTCCTCCAGAGGTAGTGTCCACATGGCTCCTCCAGAGGTAGTGTCCACTCGGGTGCTCCAGAGGTAGTGTCTACATGGCTCCTCCAGAGGTAGTCTCCACACGGCTGCTCCAGAGGTAGTGTCCACACGGCTGCTCCAGAGGTAGTGTCCACACGGCTGCTCCAGAGGTAGTGTCCACATGGCTCCTTCAGAGGTGGCGTCCACACGGCTGCTCCAGAGGTAGTGTCCACATGGCTCCTACAGATATAGCGTCCACACGGCTGCTCCAGAGGTAGTGTCCATGTGGTTCCTCCAGAGACAGTGTCCACTCGGGTGCTCCAGAGGTAGTGTCCACATGGCTTCTCCAGAGGTAGTATTCACACGGCTGCATCAGAGGTAGTGTCCACACTGCTCCTCCAGAGGTAGTGTCGACTTGGCTCCTCCAGAGGTAGTGTCCACACGGCTGCTCCACAGGTAGTGTTCTCATGGCTCATCCAGAGGTAGTGTCCACACGGCTGCTCCAGAGGTAGTGTCTCCAGAGGTAGTGTCTACATGGCTCCTCCAGAGGTAGTGTCCACACGGCTCCTCCAGAGGTAGTGTCTACATGGCTCCTCCAGAGGTAGTGTTCACATGGCACTTCCAGAGGTAGTGTCCACATGGCTCCTCCAGAAGTAGTACACAGCTGCTCCAGAGGTAGTGTCCACACGGCTGCTCCAGAGGTAGTGTCCAGACGGCTGCTCCAGAGGTAGTGTCCACACGGCTGCTACAGAGGTAGTGTCCACATGGCTCCTTCAGAGGTAGCGTCCACACGGCTGCTCCAGAGGTAGTGTCCACATGGCTCCTCCAGATATAGCGTCCACACGGCTGCTCCAGAGGTAGTGTCCATGTGGTTCCTCCAGAGACAGTGTCCACTCGGGTGCTCCAGAGGTAGTGTCCACATGGCTTCTCCAGAGGTAGTATCCACACGGCTGCATCAGAGGTAGTGTCCACACTGCTCCTCCAGAGGTAGTGTCGACTTGGCTCCTCCAGAGGTAGTGTCCACACGGCTGCTCTACAGGTAGTGTTCTCATGGCTCCTCCAGAGGTAGTGTCCACACGGCTCCTCCACAGGTAGTGTCCACACGGCTCCTCCAGAGGTAGTGTCTACATGGCTCCTCCAGAGGTAGTGTCCACACGGCTCCTCCAGAGGTAGTGTCTACATGGCTCCTCCAGAGGTAGTGTTCACATGGCACTTCCAGAGGTAGTGTCCACATGGCTCCTCCAGAAGTAGTGTCCACACGGCTGCTCCAGAGGTAGTGTCCACACGGCTCCTCCAGAGGCAGTGTCCACACGGCTGCTCCAGAGATAGTGTCCACATGGCTCCTCCAGCGGTAGTTTCCACACGGCTGCTCCAGAGGTAGTGTCCACTCGGGTGCTCCAAATGTAGTGTCCACATGGCTCCACCAGCGGTAGTATCCACACGGCTGCTCCAGAGGTAGTGTCCACACGGCTCCTCCAGAGGTAGTGTCTACATGGCTCCTCCAGAGGTAGTGTCCACACGGCTGCTCCAGAGGTAGTGTCCACATGGCTCCTCCAGATATAGCGTCCACACGGCTGCTCCAGAGGTACTGTCCACATGGTTCCTCCAGAGGTAAGATAAGATAAGAGATTAAGATAAGATTTCGTTCGGATTTTTAACCCCGGAGGGTTAGTGTCTGCTCGGGTGCTCCAGAGGTAGTGTCCACATTGCTCCTCCAGGGGTAGTGTCCACACGGCTGCTTCAGAGGTAGTGTCCACATGGCTCCTCAAGAGGTAGTGTCCACATGGTTCCTTCAGAGGTAGTGTCCACATGGCTGCTCCAGAGGTAGTGTCCACACGGCAGCTCTAGAGGTAGTGTCTACATGGCTCCTCTAGAGGTAGGGTCCACACGGCTGCTCCAGAGGTAGTGTCCACACGGCTGCTCCAGAGGTAGTGTCCACACGGCAGTTCCAGAGGAAGTGTCCACATGGCTCCTTCAGAGGTAGCGTCCACACGGCTGCTCCAGAGGTAGTGTCCACATGGCTCCTCCAGAGATAGCGTCCACACGGCTGCTCCAGAGGTAGTGTCCATGTGGTTCCTCCAGAGGTAGTGTCAACTCGGGTGCTCCAGAGGTAGTGTCCACATGGCTTCTCCAGAGTAAGTATCCACACGGCTGCACCAGAGGTAGTGTCCACACGGCTCCTCCAGAGGTAGTGTCCACACGGCTCCTCCAGAGGTAGTGTCTACATGGCTCCTCCAGAGGTAGTGTCCACACGGCTCCTCCAGAGGTAGTGTCTACATGGCTCCTCCTGAGGTAGTGTTCAAATGGCACTTCCAGAGGTAGTGTCCACATGGCTCCTCCAGAAGTAGGGTCCACACGGCTGCTCCAGAGGTAGTGTCCACACGGCTCCTCCAGAGGTAGTGTCTACATGGCTCCTCCAGAGGTAGTGTCAACACGGCTCCTCCAGATGTAGTGTCCACACGGCTCCTACAGAGGTAGTTTTCACACGGCTTTCCCAGTAGTTTTCAAACGGCTCCTCCAGAGGTAGTGTCCACACGGCTGCTCCAGATGTAGTGTCCACACGCCTCCTCCAGAGGTAGTTTTCACATAGCTCCTCCAGAGGTAGTCTCCACACGGCTCCTCCAGAGGTAGTTTTCACACGGCTTCTCCAGAGGTAGTTTCCATACGGCTCCTCCAGAGGTAGTTTTCACACGGCTCCTCCAGAGGTAGTTTCCACACGGCTCCTCCAGAGGTACTTTTCACACGGCTCCTCCAGAGGTAGTTTCCACACGGCTCCTCCAGAGGTAGTTTCCACACGGCTCCTCCAGAGGTAGTTTTCACACGGCTTCTCCAGAGGTAGTTTCCACACGGCTCCTCCAGAGGTAGTTTTCACACGGCTCCTCCAGAGGTAGTTTCCACACGGCTTCTCCAGAGGTAGTTTCCACACGGCTCCTCCAGAGGTAGTTTTCACACGGCTCCTCCAGAGGTAGTGTCCACACGGCTCCTCCAGAGGTAGTTTCTACACGGCTCCTCCATAGGTAGTTTCTACACGGCTCCTCCAAAGGTAGTTTTCACATGGCTTCTCCAGAGGTAGTTTCCACACGGCTCCTCCAGAGATAGTTTTCACACGGCTGCTACAGAGGTAGTGCCCACACGGCTCCTCCAGAGGTAGTTTCCACACGGCTCCTCCAGAGGTAGTGTCCACACGGCTCCTCCAGATGTAGTGTCCACACGGCTCCTCCAGAGGTAGTGTCCACACGGCTCCTCCAGAGGTAGTGTCCACACTGCTCCTCCAGAGGTAGTGTCCACACTGCTCCTCTATAGCTAGTGTCCACACGGCTCCTCCAGAGGTAGGGTCAACACTGCTCCTCCAGAGGTAGTGTCTACACGGCTCCTCCAGAGGTAGTTTTTCACACGGCTGCTACAGAGGTAGTGTCCACACTGCTCCTCCAGAGGTAGTGTCCACACTGCTCCTCCAGAGGTAGTGTCGACTTGACTCCTCCAGAGGTAGTGTCCACACGGTTGCTCCACAGGTAGTGTTCTCATGGCTCCTCCAGAGGCAGTGTCCACACGGCTCCTCCAGAGGTAGTGTCGACTTGGCTCCTCCAGAGGTAGTGTCCACACGGCTGCTCCACAGGTAGTGTTCTCATGGCTCATCCAGAGGTAGTGTCCACACGGCTCCTCCAGAGGTAGTGTCCACACGGCTCCTCAAGAGGTAGTGTCTACATGGCTCCTCCAGAGGTAGTGTAAACACGGCTCCTCCAGAGGTAGTGTGCACACTGCTCCTCCAGAGGTAGTGTCCACACTGCTCCTCCAGAGCTAGTGTCCACACGGCTCCTCCAGAGGTAGGGTCAACACTGCTCCTCCAGAGGTAGTGTCTACACGGCTCCTCCAGAGGTAGTTTTTCACACGGCTGCTACAGAGGTAGTGTCCACACTGCTCCTCCAGAGGTAGTGTCCACACTGCTCCTCCAGAGGTAGTGTCGACTTGACTCCTCCAGAGGTAGTGTCCACACGGTTGCTCCACAGGTAGTGTTCTCATGGCTCCTCCAGAGGCAGTGTCCACACGGCTCCTCCAGAGGTAGTGTCGACTTGGCTCCTCCAGAGGTAGTGTCCACACGGCTGCTCCACAGGTAGTGTTCTCATGGCTCATCCAGAGGTAGTGTCCACACGGCTCCTCCAGAGGTAGTGTCCACACGGCTCCTCAAGAGGTAGTGTCTACATGGCTCCTCCAGAGGTAGTGTCCACACGGCTCCTCCAGAAGTAGTGTCTACATGGCTCCTCCAGAGGTAGTGTTCACATGGCACTTCCAGAGGTAGTGTCCACATGGCTCCTCCAGAAGTAGTGTCCACACAGCTGCTCCAGAGGTAGTGTCCACACGGCTGCTCCAGAGGTAGTGTCCAGACGGCTGCTCCAGAGGTAGTGTCCACACGGCTGCTACAGAGGTAGTGTCCACATGGCTCCTTCAGAGGTAGCGTCCACACGGCTGCTCCAGAGGTAGTGTCCACATGGCTCCTCCAGATATAGCGTCCACACGGCTGCTCCAGAGGTAGTGTCCATGTGGTTCCTCCAGAGACAGTGTCCACTCGGGTGCTCCAGAGGTAGTGTCCACATGGCTTCTCCAGAGGTAGTATCCACACGGCTGCATCAGAGGTAGTGTCCACACTGCTCCTCCAGAGGTAGTGTCGACTTGGCTCCTCCAGAGGTAGTGTCCACACGGCTGCTCTACTGGTAGTGTTCTCATGGCTCCTCCAGAGGTAGTGTCCACACGGCTCCTCCAGAGGTAGTGTCCACACGGCTCCTCCAGAGGTAGTGTCTACATGGCTCCTCCAGAGGTAGTGTTCACATGGCACTTCCAGAGGTAGTGTCCACATGGCTCCTCCAGAAGTAGTGTCCACACGGCTGCTCCAGAGGTAGTGTCCACACGGCTCCTCCAGAGGCAGTGTCCACACGGCTGCTCCAGAGATAGTGTCCACACGGCTCCTCCAGAGGCAGTGTCCACACGGCTGCTCCAGAGATAGTGTCCACATGGCTCCTACAGCGGTAGTTTCCACACGGCTGCTCCAGAGGTAGTGTCCACTCGGGTGCTCCAAATGTAGTGTCCACATGGCTCCACCAGCGGTAGTATCCACACGGCTGCTCCAGAGGTAGTGTCCACACGGCTCCTCCAGAGGTAGTGTCTACATGGCTCCTCCAGAGGTAGTGTCCACACGGCTGCTCCAGAGGTAGTGTCCACATGGCTCCTCCAGATATAGCGTCCACACGGCTGCTCCAGAGGTAGTGTCCACATGGTTCCTCCAGAGGTAGTGTCCGCTCGGGTGCTCCAGAGGTAGTGTCCACATTGCTCCTCCAGGGGTAGTGTCCACACGGCTGCTCCAGAGGTAGTGTCCACATGGCTCCTCAAGAGGTAGTGTCCACATGGTTCCTTCAGAGGTAGTGTCCACATGGCTCCTCCAGAGGTAGTGTCCACACGGCTGCTCTAGAGGTAGTGTCTACATGGCTCCTCTAGAGGTAGGGTCCACACGGCTGCTCCAGAGGTAGTGTCCACACGGCTGCTCCAGAGGTAGTGTCCACACGGCAGTTCCAGAGGAAGTGTCCACATGGCTCCTTCAGAGGTAGCGTCCACACGGCTGCTCCAGATGTAGTGTCCACATGGCTCCTCCAGAGATAGCGTCCACACGGCTGCTCCAGAGGTAGTGTCCATGTGGTTCCTCCAGAGGTAGTGTCAACTCGGGTGCTCCAGAGGTAGTGTCCACATGGCTTCTCCAGAGTAAGTATCCACACGGCTGCACCAGAGGTAGTGTCCACACGGCTCCTCCAGAGGTAGTGTCCACACGGCTCCTCCAGAGGTAGTGTCTACATGGCTCCTCCAGAGGTAGTGTCCACACGGCTCCTCCAGAGGTAGTGTCTACATGGCTCCTCCAGAGGTAGTGTTCAAATGGCACTTCCAGAGGTAGTGTCCACATGGCTCCTCCAGAAGTAGGGTCCACACGGCTGCTCCAGAGGTAGTGTCCACACGGCTCCTCCAGAGGTAGTGTCTACATGGCTCCTCCAGAGGTAGTGTCAACACGGCTCCTCCAGATGTAGTGTCCACACGGCTCCTACAGAGGTAGTTTTCACACGGCTTTCCCAGTAGTTTTCACACGGCTCCTCCAGAGGTAGTGTCCACACGGCTGCTCCAGATGTAGTGTCCACACGCCTCCTCCAGAGGTAGTTTTCACATAGCTCCTCCAGAGGTAGTCTCCACACGGCTCCTCCAGAGGTAGTTTTCACACGGCTTCTCCAGAGGTAGTTTCCATACGGCTCCTCCAGAGGTAGTTTTCACACGGCTCCTCCAGAGGTAGTTTCCACACGGCTCCTCCAGAGGTACTTTTCACACGGCTCCTCCAGAGGTAGTTTCCACACGGCTCCTCCAGAGGTAGTTTCCACACGGCTCCTCCAGAGGTAGTTTTCACACGGCTTCTCCAGAGGTAGTTTCCACACGGCTTCTCCAGAGGTAGTTTCCACACGGCTCCTCCAGAGGTAGTGTCCACACTGCTCCTCCAGAGCTAGTGTCCACACGGCTCCTCCAGAGGTAGTGTCCACACTGCTCCTCCAGAGGTCGGGTCAACACGGCTCCTCCAGAGGTAGTTTTCACATAGCTCCTCCAGAGGTAGTTTCCACACGGCTCCTCCAGAGGTAGTTTACACACGGCTCCTCCAGAGGTAGTGTCCACACGGCTCCTCCACGGCTACTCCAGAGGTAGTTTCCACACGGCTCCTCCAGAGGTAGTGTCCACACGGCTCCTCCAGATGTAGTGTCCACACGGCTCCTCCAGAGGTAGTGTCCACACGGCTCCTCCAGAGGTAGTGTCCACACTGCTCCTCCAGAGGTAGTGTCCACACTGCTCCTCCAGAGCTAGTGTCCACACGGCTCCTCCAGAGGTAGGGTCAACACTGCTCCTCCAGAGGTAGTGTCTACACGGCTCCTCCAGAGGTAGTTTTTCACACGGCTGCTACAGAGGTAGTGTCCACACTGCTCCTCCAGAGGTAGTGTCCACACTGCTCCTCCAGAGGTAGTGTCGACTTGACTCCTCCAGAGGTAGTGTCCACACGGTTGCTCC
Source organism: Cherax quadricarinatus (assembly GCF_038502225.1). Classification (NCBI taxonomy): domain Eukaryota; kingdom Metazoa; phylum Arthropoda; class Malacostraca; order Decapoda; family Parastacidae; genus Cherax; species Cherax quadricarinatus. Next base: position 27,438,794 of record NC_091303.1, on the reverse strand, counting down.
ACAGGTAGTGTTCTCATGGCTCCTCCAGAGGCAGTGTCCACACGGCTCCTCCAGAGGTAGTGTCTACATGGCTCCTCCAGAGGTAGTGTCCACACGGCTCCTCCAGAGATAGTAGTTCACATGGCTCCTCCAGAGGTAGTGTCCACAAGGCTCCTCCAGAGGTAGTGTCCACACGGCTGCTCCAGAGGTAGTGTCCACATGGCTCCTCCAGAGGTAGTGTCCACAGGGCTCCTACAGAGGTAGTGTTCTCATGGCTCCTCCAGAGGCAGTGTCCACAAGGCTCTTCCAGAGGTAGTGTCCACACGGCTCCTCCAGAAGTAGTGTCCACACAGCTGCTCCAGAGGTAGTGTCCACACGGCTCCTCCAGAGGTAGTGTCCACACGGCTGCTCCAGAGGTAGTGTCCAGACGGCTGCTCCAGAGGTAGTGTCCACATGGCTTCTCCAGAGGTAGTATCCACACGGCTGCATCAGAGGTAGTGTCCACACTGCTCCTCCAGAGGTAGTGTCTACATGGCTCCTCCAGAGGTAGTGTCCACACGGCTGCTCCAGAGGTAGTGTCCACTCGGGTGCTCCAGAGGTAGTGTCGACATGGCTCCACCAGCGGTAATATCCACACGGCTGCTCCAGAGGTAGTGTCCACACGGCTCCTCCAGAGGTAGTGTCTACATGGCTCCTCCAGAGGTAGTGTCCACACGGCTGCTCCACATGTAGTGTCCTCATGGCTCCTCCAGAGGTTGTGTCCACACGGCTCCTTCAGAGGTAGTGTCCACATGGCTCCTCCAGAGGTAGTGTCCACTCGGGTGCTCCAGAGGTAGTGTCTTCATGGCTCCTCCAGAGGAAGTGTCCACACGGCTGCTCCAGAGGTAGTGTCCACATGGCTCCTCCAGATATAGCGTCCACACGGCTTCTCCAGAGGTAGTGTCCACATGGTTCCTCCACAGGTAGTGTCCGCTCGGGTGCTCCAGAGGTTGTGTCCACATTGCCCCTCCAGAGGTAGTGTCCACACGGCTGCGCCAGAGGTAGTGTCCACATGGCTCCTCCAGAGGTAGTGTCCACATGGCTCCTCAAGAGGTAGTGTCCACATGGTTCCTTCAGAGGTAGTGTCCACATGGCTCCTCCAGAGGTAGTGTCCACACGGATGCTCTAGAGGTAGTGTCTAGATGGCTCCTTTAGAGGTAGGGTCCACACAGCTGCTCCAGAGGTAGCGTCCACACGGCTGCTCCAGAGGTAGTGTCCACACGGCTGTTCCAGAGGTAGTGTCCACATGGCTCCTTCAGAGGTAGCGTCCACACGGCTGCTCCAGAGGTAGTGTCCACATGGCTCCTCCAGAGATAGCGTCCACACGGCTGCTCTAGAGGTAATGTCCATGTGGTTCCTCCAGAGGTAGTGTCCACTCGGGTGCTCCAGAGGTAGTGTCCACATGGCTTCTCCAGAGGAAGTATCCACACGGCTGCACCAGAGGTAGTGTCCACACGGCTTCTCCAGAGGTAGTGTCGACTTGGCTCCTCCAGAGGTAGTGTCCACACGGCTGCTCCACAGGTAGTGTTCTCATGGCTCCTCCAGAGGTAGTGTCCACACGGCTCCTCCAGAGGTAGTGTCTACATTGCTCCTCCAGAGGTAGTGTCCACACGGCTACTCCAGAGGTAGTGTCTACATGGCTCCTCCAGAAGTAGTGTTCAAACGGCACTTCCAGAGGTAGTGTCCACATGGCTCCTCCAGAAGTATTGTCCACACGGCTGCTCCAGAGGTAGTGTCCATACGGCTCCTCCAGAGGTAGTGTCTACATGGCTCCTCCAGAGGTAGTGTCAACACGGCTCTTCCAGATGTAGTGTCCACACGGCTCCTCCAGAGGTAGTTTTCACACGGCTCCTCCAGAGGTAGTCTCCACACGGCTCCTCCAGAGGTAGTTTTCACACGGCTTCTCCAGAGGTAGTTTCCACACGGCTATTCCAGAGGTAGCTTTAATACGGCTCCTCCAGAGGTAGTTTTCACACGGCTCCTCCAGAGGTAGTTTCCACACGGCTCCTCCAGAGGTACTTTTCACACGGCTCCTCCAGAGGTAGTTTCGACACGGCTCCTCCAGAGGTAGTCTCCACACGGCTCCTCCAGAGGTAGTTTTCACACGGCTTCTCCAGAGGTAGTTTCCACACGGCTATTCCAGAGGTAGCGTTAATACGGCTCCTCCAGAGGTAGTTTTCACACGGCTTCTCCAGAGGTAGTTTCCACACGGCTATTCCAGAGGTAGCTTTAATACGGCTCCTCCAGAGGTAGTTTTCACACGGCTCCTCCAGAGGTAGTTTCCACACGGCTCATCCAGAGGTACTTTTCACACGGCTCCTCCAGAGGTAGTTTCGACACGGCTCCTCCAGAGGTAGTTTCCACACGGCTCCTCCAGAGGTAGTTTTCACACGGCTTCTCCAGAGGTAGTTTCCACACGGTTCCTCCAGAGGTAGTTTTCACACGACTCCTCCAGAGGTAGTTTCCACACGGCTCCTCCAGAGGTAGTGTCCACACGGCTCCTCCAGAGGTAGTTTCTACACGGCTCCTCCATAGGTAGTTTCTACACGGCTCCTCCAAAGGTAGTTTTCACACGGCTTCTCCAGAGGTAGTTTCCACACGGCTCCTCCAGAGATAGTTTTCACACGGCTGCTACAGAGGTAGTGTCCACACGGCTCCTCCAGAGGTAGTTTCCACACGGCTCCTCCAGAGGTAGTGTCCACACGGCTCCTCCAGATGTAGTGTCCACACGGCTCCTCCAGAGCTAGTGTCCACACGGCTCCTCCAGAGGTAGTGTCCACACTGCTCCTCCAGAGGTAGTGTCCACACTGCTCCTCCAGGGATAGTGTCCACACGGCTCCTCCAGAGGTAGGGTCAACACTGCTCCTCCAGAGGTAGAGTCCACACGGCTCCTCCAGAGGTAGTTTTCACACGGCTGCTACAGAGGTAGTGCCCACACGGCTCCTCCAGAGGTAGTTTCCACACGGCTCCTCCAGAGGTAGTGTCCACACGGCTCCTCCAGATGTAGTGTCCACACGGCTCCTCCAGAGGTAGTGTCCACACGGCTCCTCCAGAGGTAGTGTCCACACTGCTCCTCCAGAGGTAGTGTCCACACTGCTCCTCCAGAGCTAGTGTCCACACGGCTCCTCCAGAGGTAGGGTCAACACTGCTCCTCCAGAGGTAGTGTCCACACGGCTCCTCCAGAGGTAGTTTTTCACACGGCTGCTACAGAGGTAGTGTCCACACTGCTCCTCCAGAGGTAGTGTCCACACTGCTCCTCCAGAGGTAGTGTCGACTTGACTCCTCCAGAGGTAGTGTCTACACGGTTGCTCCACAGGTAGTGTTCTCATGGCTCCTCCAGAGGCAGTGTCCACACGGCTCCTCCAGAGGTAGTGTCTACATGGCTCCTCCAGAGGTAGTGTCCACACGGCTCCTCCAGAGATAGTGTCTACCTGGCTCCTCCAGAGGTAGTGTTCACATGGCACTTCCAGAGGTAGTGTCCGCATGGCTCCTCCAGAAGTAGTGTTCACACGGCTGCTCCAGAGGTAGTGTCCACACGGCTCCTCCAGAGGTAGTGTCCACACGACCTCCTCCAGAGATAGTGTCTACATGGCTCCTCCAGAGGTAGTGTTCACATGGCACTTCCAGAGGTAGTGTCCACATGGCTCCTACAGAAGTAGTGTCCACACGGCTGCTCCAGAGATAGTGTTCACATGGCTCCTCCAGAGGTAGTCTCCACACGGCTGCTCCAGAGGTAGTGTCCACTCGGGTGCTCCAAAGGTAGTGTCCACATGGCTCCACCAGCGGTAGTATCCACACGGCTGCTCCAGAGGTAGTGTCCACACGGCTGCTCCAGAGATAGTGTCCACATGGCTCCTCCAGAGGTAGTCTCCACACGGCTCCTCCAGAGGTAGTTTCCACACGGCTCCTCCAGAGGTAGTGTCCACACGGCTCCTCCAGATGTAGTGTCCACACGGCTCCTCCAGAGCTAGTGTCCACACGGCTCCTCCAGAGGTAGTGTCCACACTGCTCCTCCAGAGGTAGTGTCCACACTGCTCCTCCAGGGATAGTGTCCACACGGCTCCTCCAGAGGTAGGGTCAACACTGCTCCTCCAGAGGTAGTGTCCACACGGCTCCTCCAGAGGTAGTTTTCACACGGCTGCTACAGAGGTAGTGCCCACACGGCTCCTCCAGAGGTAGTTTCCACACGGCTCCTCCAGAGGTAGTGTCCACACGGCTCCTCCAGATGTAGTGTCCACACGGCTCCTCCAGAGGTAGTGTCCACACGGCTCCTCCAGAGGTAGTGTCCACACTGCTCCTCCAGAGGTAGTGTCCACACTGCTCCTCCAGAGCTAGTGTCCACACGGCTCCTCCAGAGGTAGGGTCAACACTGCTCCTCCAGAGGTAGTGTCCACACGGCTCCTCCAGAGGTAGTTTTTCACACGGCTGCTACAGAGGTAGTGTCCACACTGCTCCTCCAGAGGTAGTGTCCACACTGCTCCTCCAGAGGTAGTGTCGACTTGACTCCTCCAGAGGTAGTGTCTACACGGTTGCTCCACAGGTAGTGTTCTCATGGCTCCTCCAGAGGCAGTGTCCACACGGCTCCTCCAGAGGTAGTGTCTACATGGCTCCTCCAGAGGTAGTGTCCACACGGCTCCTCCAGAGATAGTGTCTACCTGGCTCCTCCAGAGGTAGTGTTCACATGGCACTTCCAGAGGTAGTGTCCACATGGCTCCTCCAGAAGTAGTGTCCACACGGCTGCTCCAGAGGTAGTGTCCACACGGCTCCTCCAGAGGTAGTGTCCACACGACCTCCTCCAGAGATAGTGTCTACATGGCTCCTCCAGAGGTAGTGTTCACATGGCACTTCCAGAGGTAGTGTCCACATGGCTCCTCCAGAAGTAGTGTCCACACGGCTGCTCCAGAGATAGTGTTCACATGGCTCCTCCAGAGGTAGTCTCCACACGGCTGCTCCAGAGGTAGTGTCCACTCGGGTGCTCCAAAGGTAGTGTCCACATGGCTCCACCAGCGGTAGTATCCACACGGCTGCTCCAGAGGTAGTGTCCACACGGCTGCTCCAGAGATAGTGTCCACATGGCTCCTCCAGAGGTAGTCTCCACACGGCTGCTCCAGAGGTAGTGTCCACTCGGGTGCTCCAAAGGTAGTGTCCACATGGCTCCACCAGCGGTAGTATCCACACGGCTGCTCCAGAGGTAGTGTCCTCACGGCTCCTCCAGAGGTAGTGTCTACATGGCTCCTCCAGAGACAGTGTCCACACGGCTGCTCCACATGTAGTGTCCTCATGGCTCCTCCAGAGGTTGTGTCCACACGGCTCCTTCAGAGGTAGTGTCCACATGGCTCCTCCAGAGGTAGTGTCCACTCGGGTGCTCCAGAGGTAGTGTCTACATGGCTCCTCCAGAGGTAGTGTCCACACGGCTGCTCCAGAGGTAGTGTCCACATGGCTCCTCCAGATATAGCGTCCACACAGCTTCTCCAGAGGTAGTGTCCACATGGTTCCTCCAGAGGTAGTGTCCGCTCGGGTGCTCCAGAGGTTGTGTCCACATTGCTCCTCCAGAGGTAGTGTCCACACGGCTGCGCCAGAGGTAGTGTCCACATGGCTCCTCCAGAGGTAGTGTCCACATGGCTCCTCAAGAGGTAGTGTCCACATGGTTCCTTCAGAGGTAGTGTCCACATTTCTCCTCCAGAGGTAGTGTCCACACGGATGCTCTAGAGGTAGTGTCTACATGGCTCCTTTAGAGGTAGTGTCCACACGGCTCCTCCAGAGGTAGGGTCCACACTGCTCCTCCAGTGGTAGTGTCCACACGGCTCCTCCAGAGGTAGTGTCCACACAGCTCATCCAGAGGTAGTGTCCACACGGCTCCTCCAGAGGTAATGTCCACACGGCTCCTCCAGAGGTAGTGTCCACACAGCTCCTCCAGAGGTAGTGTCCACACGGCTCCTCCAGAGGTAGTGTCCACACATCTCCTCCAGAGGTAGTGTCCACACGGCTCCTCCAGAGGTCATGTCCACACAGCTCCTCCAGAGGTAGTGTCCACACAGCTCCTCCAGAGGTAGTGTCCACAAAGCTCCTTCAGAGGTAGTGTCCACACGGCTCCTCCAGACGTAGTGTCCACACGGCTCCTCCAGAGGTAGTGTCCACAAAGCTCCTCCAGAGGTAGTGTCCACAAAGCTCCTCCAGAGGTAGTTTCCACACGGCTCCTCCAGAGGTAGTGTCCACACGGCTCCTCCAGAGGTAGTTTCCACACGGCTCCTCCAGAGGTAGTGTCCACACGGCTCCTCCAGAGGTAGTTTCCACACGGCTCCTCCAGAGGTAGTGTCCACACGGCTCCTCCAGAGGTAGTTTCCACACGGCTCCTCCAGAGGTAGTGTCCACACGGCTCCTCCAGAGGTAGTTTCCACACGGCTCCTCCAGAGGTAGTCTTCATACGGCTCCTCTAGCTGTCATAACCCTTAACCACAACAACAACAAGAAGGGATCTACGTGAGGTCACAACAATAATCTTCTTCACGCTGTTTTTATCTTAAACGAGTAATGAGTAAACTTACGGATGGATTACCCATTGAAATGAGTGATTTCAAATGTCAGGTGAGTTTCAAAACACAGATATGACGATAAAATGGGGTTAAATGCTTGTTCTAGTCAGTGGAGTGTTCTGTACTGGTGAAGTACTCTTGATCCAACGATATGGAGCCACCCTTCCTTGGTCCTGGGAAGGGGCTTTTGATTGCTCTGTACTCCTTCCACTCTCATTTTCTTTCTTATTTTCCTTTTTATCTACAATCCACACCAACCAGGGTTTGCCAGGCAGCGGAACCACCCAGTGATGATTAGTGTAGAACCATAAACATGAGGAGGTGGTAGTCTCCATGGGTTATTAGGATATTACACAGCTTTTTTTGTGTATGTACTTCACAACCACAGTCTGCATTTATATCTGTGAGCTGGACAACTTCAGCCTAACTTAACTTGTTAAGCCATGTCGCCATCCCGCCGTGTTCTTCCAAGTTTTATCATGGTCTCTCTTGCGTGCTAGAACTTAAAACTGTGCCAGTGAACTTATAAGATACAGTGGACCCTCGACTTATGATATTAATCCGTTAAAGAGAGCTCATCGTTAGACGAAATTATCGTAAGTTGAATTAATTTTCCCCCTAAGAAATAATAGAAATCCAATTAATCTATTCCAGACACCTGAAAGTATGAAAAGAAAATTTTTTACCACATGAAATGTACATTTTCCTACACACAAAAAGAAGGATACATGCACAATATACTGTACTAAATGAAGAATAAATGACGCTTACCTTTATTGAAGATGCGATGAGTGATGAGACACTGTTTTTCTTTAATACTCTGGGATTTTCAGAGTGATCCATGAGTAAAGGCTTCACTTTGCAATCCCCACTAGCATTACAAGAAAACATGAGAGTTAGCCTGTCTTTCATAGGCTTGTGTCCTGGGAGTGCCTTTTCCTCCTGAGTACTGTAGGTTCTGTTAGGCATTTTCTTCCATAACAGGCCTGTTTTGTCACAGTTAAACACTTCTTGGGGTCCAGTCATAAGGGCCTGTGTTAATTTTTATTTTTACTGGCAGGATAAACCATGCCCATTACTAAGATAATGTTCCCAGAAGATAAATGTGATCAGACTCAGGTTTATAGTTATGATTGTGTCAGGTTGGATGGCCAGAGAATAAGTGTTAACCTTGCTGAAAAATGCTGCATTTTTTCCTGTGCAGCTCTCAGTGGAATCTGAGGATTGCTGTTCAAGTGTGAAGTAACACCGAAGAAGATTTAGCATGATCATAGGAACCATAAATGAGAGAGATGTAAGTCTGGTGAGTAGAGACCTAAAGCATAAGGCATTGTGTTTGTTGCAGGAAGGAAATCCTAGGCACTAATGGAATCAGAAGTGCATGGTACCAGGTGAAACTGAATTACTCACCAACCTCATGCAATAGTAATGGTTCCTCAGTTAACAGCATTTCAGACCTTGCTGACAGCTGTATCGTAAATGAATCTAATACTTCTGTCCATGTGCAGAGTATTTAAGTGCCCTGGGGCTGCCTGCACTCGGCAGTGCATTCTCGGTATGCTTTCTTATTACATGAGTTACTGTTCACCACCTTTACATAATATACAGAGGAGAATCCCAAGATACAAGCCCTCCAAAATGAGCTCTAGGAGGATCTGGGCCACCAAGGTCAGTGTGTCTAAAATTTGCTTGGTGTTTTGGATTACATTACCATTGAACTCACTGTGAAATCAGCCAAGAGTTGGTGTTAAGGCTAGGTTAACAAAGAAAATGCTGTCTTGAGTTTTGGCCATCTTTCTGACAAAGATAAATATAGTTCTGAATGCCCCCATAAGTCAGGGACTAGCCTCCAGGTAGTTCCTGGTTCATAATGTTTTTGAGATGAAGTCAGTGAGAGTAATACTATTGTGTGTGGTGTTCACATCAGTACCTGAGAGCTGACTTTTAGAGAGATGTTCCTCTGGTGGTTCAGCAGAGAATCAAACATGGGACTAGATCAATTGGGAACCATATCCTGTCAAGCTGTTGGAGTGTGAGCAGGGTAATTAGTGAAGGAATTCAGGGAAACCAGTTATTTTTATATAGCCGGACTTGAGTCCTGGAAATGGGAAGTACAATGCCTGCACTATAAAGGACGGGTTTGGGATATTGGCAGTTTGGAGGGATATGTTGTGTATCTTTATACGTATATGCTTCTAAACTGTTGTATTCTAGGCACCTCTGCAAAAATAGTGATTATGTGTGAGTGAGATGAAAGTGTTGAATGATGATGAAAGTATTTTCTTTTTGGGGATTTTCTTTCTTTTTGGGTCACCCTGCCTCGGTGGGAGACGGCCGACTTATTAAAAAAAAAAAAATCCAAATGCCAGTCCAGAACTATATTAGGTGGGTGAAGATGTTTCAGAGTCATTCCAAAGTAGTCTTGTGAGCCTAAATAGTACAAATTGTCTTCCCTATTTGAGTATCTGCAAGGAAATCTTGTAAACTGGGATGTTGCACCTTTTTATTGTTCGGGATTTCATTTGGGAGTTTGTACAGTATATTAAGAAGAGAGTGACCAACATATTTTCATATTTTCTTGTGCTTTGAAATGGGTAGCCTTGCCTCATTTCCTTCTGAGAGATCGGCTTCTGATGAGATACTCTTTGGTATATATTGTCAGGTTTCTATCCTCCCTCATACAGCTTAATGGGCTACCTCGCAAGTTCATTATAGGGTCTTCCATCATGTGCTGCTTTACAGAATATTCTCCTACCTGGATGGGACAGGCTACCAGGAGACCGTGATTCCTGTTGCATTTACATTTATCAGCAACTCATACATGCAGACAGGACTAGTCTGTATTCCTTGATTTCAGCAACTTCCTGGGCATGGGCTGGCTAGCTTTCACTTTTGATTCCTGCAGATCTCTGAACAAGGTCTAGGATATTCCAGCTTGTAGTTTTCTTTCAACATTACATTCACATGAACATTTAATCTCTCCTGTAGCAGTAGTTCCCTGAGTTCTTTGTCTGAGTACTGTCTACCAGACGTAGACCACTACCCACCATAGGGTGTCAAGGCTTAATGGCTTGCACCCTTCCACATAATGTACAGTTCTGGTCTTAGGTTAGGAAAAAGATGCATCAGTGACTAAAACAACATTTCCTCTGTTTATTAATCACATCCTCTGGCCTCTGCTATATTATACTTGCCCTTCATTTTGAATTCATCATCACACAAAAAGTAGAAGTTTTACTTTATTTCTCAGATATAATAAAAAATCGAATATTTCCTCTACTTTGACCTTGATTTCAAGCTACTTCCTCTCCTGAAACCAACAAAAATCATCTGTTTTTGAAGTATGTCTTCCATTCTATCAGATGGTAGCAAGAAACAGCCTATGAAACCATTAAAATCATCCTAGAAAATGCCTCAAGGTCATTATTTTCAACCAACATCAGAGGTTTGCATTTCCCATCATGCACCATGTGGGGCAGGATTTTTTGTATATTGTGCACACTTGCTGCACAGACCCATTCTCTCATGTCTAGGCCATTATTTACCACTCACAGCTTATCTAAGGGAGCTGAGCTCTATGTGAGCAGTGTTGGCATCAGTAATGTAGATCTCTTTAAAACAGTGGGTTAATGTCTCCGTCTCAGGTAACTTGGATTTCTCATTTGAGTTATTTTGGCTGTTCACCATTAATCAGGCTACTGGTGGTACTTCCCAGTGTGTCTTCAAAGCCCCGACAAAGAGTAATGTGCATTGTTTTCCAGTTGCAATATGAAAAACATTTTTTACCCAAGGGTTTGATAACTGATGGAGACCAGTGCTGCCTCATGTCAGCAGTGTTACACTGGTTGTCAACTATTAAAGCGATCATCTGGCTAGTCTCTGATTGGATTCAGTTTGTGGACAGGGGATATGAGAAAGAAAGCAGAAGCAGGAGGAGGAATATTGATCTAAAAAAAGGTGTTTAATAATCCTACCTAATAGTGTTTCAGAGATGAGTAAAGGTGTGAATGAGGGCTGCTTGTGTTCATGTTGGTCATTAATCACTTGGTCTTCAAAATTATCTAATTAAACATTTTGTTATAAACATCAAGTCAGCTTTATATCTTTAGAATATGAGCTGCCTGTTTAATTATTGTCCTTCACTTTTTTTCAGCTAAATGGACTATTGGCCATATTACAGAAGCTTCCATGTGGAGAACAGCAAGTAGCCTTAGATCTCCTGCAGTCAACCATTAATCATCAACTTAATGGAGCTCAACACATTAAAAATAATGCATCAGAATCACTGTCACAAGAACAATGTTTACAAGAAAATCATCAGTGCTTGCACCAGAAGATAAGGAATACAGAGATCCACTGTGATATGCAACCACATGCTTCAAATGAAACGACTGTCCAAGCTTCACTACATGAAGTACCCAATAAGAAATCATTGCCTATGTCACAGTATCAGAGTCTACATCAAGAAACCAAACAAAATGGTCACATAAAGCATCTTCAAGAAAAGTCATCATTAAATATTATCCCACATACATCAGACTCAGTTCTACTCAACAAAAAACACAAAGCCATAGAAGCAGATAGGAATATTCTTGTATTGCATAAAACATTAGAATCTCAGAAAGCTCAGGATTCTCAGCAACACACCATAGAGACAAAGATATTTAATAAATCTCAAGAGCACACTGTAGATTTACAAACAAGCAAGGGCTCAAAGCAGACTGTTTTAAGTATAAAGGAAACCCAGTGTCCACAAAACATCTTGGATTTTAGATCAGTCACAGACCCACAAGAAAACACCTCTTTCTTCAAAACCTTAAATGAAGATCAATCACAGGTCATAGATGAAGAAACAGTATATGGTACACAGCAAAACACAGACTGTGAGGGTAATACTGCTGATTGTCTCCAACAAACTTCAGATCTTGAACACTCATATAAGATGCTGCCTGTGTCTAGTTTAGAAAAGATGCACACTTCCCAGAATAAAACTGTACCCTTACTGTCACAGGATGAAACACACCAGCTGAGTTCAGGTAACTCTGAATTAGATGATACAGGTCAACAAGTTCAAGAATTTGCTACTATTCTCAGACCACACGATCAAAATAGAAAGTTGTATGCACTGCAGGAACCAAATAGTCCAAAAGATTTTCAGAGTGAATGTAGCTTAATATCTGATGAATCTCACTCGAGAATTTCAGATGTAAAACAAGAAAGAAGTGGCGGTAAACAGAGTCTAGGCAATAGATGTGTCACATTTGATGATACTAGTAGTTCTAATTCTTTTAATGTACCAAATTTTAGTAACATACATGATAAAGATAGTTTGTATCCTGAAGAAACTGCATATATATTTCCTTATCTTGAGAGGGACAACAGTGAGAAAATATATTTTAAAATACAAAATGTTTCTGCCAGGAAACCTCAAGACAATTTTGAGAATGCTCCTGCTATATCATATTCTAATGATAACTTTCTTGAGTGTAATGCAGAAAGTAAAGACCCATGGAATGATTTACAAAGTGACAAAAATCCTGTTGACCTTAGTAATGCTTCCAGTGTTTACAATTCTGGAAAGATCAGGAAAGCTGAAAATTTAGATCCGTCTTATGTCAGTTATGTACAAACATCCAAAATGAAAGCAAGAGCATGTAAAAATGTTTTAAATGAATCAGGTAACATGGTTAATAAAACTAATGAGAAAACAAACAATTCCGAAGCTAAAGTTATTCGTAAGAAAAAGTGTCTTACAGGATTCCCAGGTGAAATTCGAAGACAAAGGAAAGCCAGGAAAGTCAAGAGTGTGAGTGTGATAAAAGAAACAGTTAAGTGCTTATCACAGGATGGCAACTGTGTACCATCTTCAGACAATGATGCATTGCAAGTTGATCTAAAGACAGACAAAATAGGATGTGATATAGTATATGAACAAATTTCTCATGATACTGTGAAGAAGAGTGAGGTGCATATATCAATGATGAAACAACATCCAGCAACTTTGCTTACATCTCAGAATTTTAGTAAAAGCTTAACCCATGGTGTGGATTCACTGGACAAAAAACATGCTGATGAATGTGGAGATTCATGTAAGAGTGGTCAAATTACATTAACAAGTATTCAAGATACAGTAAGGCTTACAGAAACAAATCAAGAGGACCAAGGCAAGGAGGTTTCATCTCCTAATCTACTACCTGTATGCTGTAGAAGTTGTAAACGAGAACTTCCTGATGTGTCACTTCTCTCCGTACACCGGCGTCAGTGTGAAGGACATTTCTCCTGTACATTTTGTGAGGCGAAATTTGTTCATAAGGTAAAGTGTGTTTTCATTTATTTACATATATAACTTAAGAATATTTTGGGGGTAAAAATTAATACAGCATTTAGTAAATATTTTTTTCTATTAATACCTAAAAATCTCCAAAATGAACCTAAAATGGTAATTTCTTTGAACCTATTAGTACAGTGCAGTAGTTGCAGGAATGGAGCTATGCCCATCTTCATTCACTAGTTTAAAATATAATTAAGATTTGTTTGGATTTTTAACCTGGAGAGTTAGCCACCCAGGATAACCCAAGAAAGTCAGTGCATCATTGAGGTCTCTCTGTCTTATTTCCACTGGGGTCCTTTAATCTTGTCCCCCAGAATGCAATCCACACTGGTCAACTAACACCTAGGTACCTACTTACTGCTAGGTGAGCAGGGATAGCAGGTGTAAGGAAACATGCCCAGTGTTTCCACCCATGCTGGGGATTGAGCCATGGACACTCATTGCGTAAGCCAAGAGCATTGTCAACTGAGCCACAGGACACCATGGCTGTTGCATAAACCTAGTTTTCTAGCCCATTCCAGCAATTCATCACTATTTGTGTAAAGGACTTTTTACTATATGTGTAATTATCATGAAGCCACGGTTGAAGGCTGACCTGAAAGAAAGAAAAAAACAGATAACAAAACAGGCAACTCTGAAATCTAGCTCATCAAAGGGAAGAATTGATAAATAGCAAAAAAATTTAATTTATTCCCCTTAAATGAGTTCATTTCTTTGGAGTGACTAGTCTAATACCTTTCCTTTCCCCATCTAAGTTAGGAGTCAACTTTCAAATTCACAAAGAAAGTTACCAGTAATATACGTATAAATATGACTAAATGGTATGTGAATACTAACAAATTGTATGTAGAAAGACACAGTGCAGTTTTAGGAAACTTTATTAAAGGCAACATTTCACCTGTACAACAAGATATTCTTTTAGGTCAGTAGAGATAAATAGGGAAAACATGATATATGAGCTGGAGAAGAAAGAATCAGGTGTGACACTGAGGAGCAGTAATAGACTGATTCAATTTGATGGTTGGCTACATGCTTTGCTCAGCTACTGTACTGCCAGAAGCTAGGCAAATTGAAGACTTCATTCATCATGAACAGTAGTGATGGAAGTTGTGGTGAGCACATTTTTTAAATCCTTTCTAAAAAAAATTTCACCTCTTTTTAACCCTTTCAGGGTCCAAGGCCCAAATCTGGAGTCACGCACCAGTGTCCAAGAATTTTAAAAAAAAAAAAAATTTTATTTTTTCTTATGAAATCGTAGAGAATCTTTTTGTGAAGGTAATAAAACAAAAAGTACGAAATTTGGTGGAAAATTGACGAAATTATGCTCTCGCGAATTTTGATGTGTCAGCGATATTTACGAATCGGCGATTTTGCCGACTTTGACTCCCATTTTAGGCCAATTACATTATTCCAATCAACCAAATTCTTAGCTATTTCACTAGTATTACTTCTATTCTATCGATTGAGCACAAGAAATCGCCAAGTCAACTGTTTCAACTACAAAATAAAGTGATCGGAAATTGTTAATTTGGCCAATTTAACACAAAGTTCAAAATATTCCAATTTCAAAACAGGGTCCAGAATGAACAATGTAGGCATTCCTTGCACTAAACTAACATTTCCTCTGTTCATTAGTTATGTTTTGAGGCTTTACAAATAAATTCCATTTTGATTTTTTATTCACATAATGAATTTTTATTCACACCAAAAAATAGAAGATTTACTGTTATGCAATACTGTAATAATTGTATAAATATCATCACCATATTTGTGAATGTATATAAGACCCACCAGCTGATGTGTATTAGACGTGTGAGGTCGTTTGTTTACTCTTGAATATCGGCAAAAATTTAACATTTCCGCTACTTTGAGCTCAGTTTCAAGCCATTTCCAGTGCTAAAACCAATCAAAATCATCTCTATTTCTGTAATATGTCTTCCATTCTATCAAATGAGACCAAGAAATCGCAAATACAACTATAAAAAACATACGAAAAAACACTGCAAAGTTGCTGTTTTAATCGAAAAATCATGATTTCATTTTTTTTCTCTCATTATACACAGTGTGCTGCAGGATCTGTTTTATGTGGTGCACACATACCACATAGATGTATTCTCTCATATCTAGGCCCAAATGTACCACTCACAGTTTATCAGAGTGAGCTGAGCTCATGGCATAGATCTACGGTTTGGACCCTGAACGTAAAGCCGTAGATCTACGGGACGGACCCTGAAAGGGTTAATGACAAGTATGGCCTCTTCATTTCATCAATTGGTTATGCAAGTTACAGTGTGCAACGCAAGTATTATTCATATATGTTCTGGAAGCATATTTGTGTTAATTGATACACATTAACGATATTGATGAATGTGTCAACATATTCCTAAACAAAACCCATAACCTCTACTATAAACATTGTCCAATGAAAATGAAACAAATTTCAACAAAGAGACTAAACTGCCCCTGGCTTACAAATAGTATACAGTGGACCCCCGGTTAACGATTTTAATCCGTGCAAGAGGGGTAATTGTTATGCGAAATAATCGTTATGTGAATGAATTTTCCCCATAAGAAATAATGGAAATAAAATTAATCCGTGCAAGACACCCAAAAGTATGAAAAAAAATTTTTTTTACCACATGAAATGTTAATTTTAATACACACAAACTGAAAAAGGCATGCACACTTACATGACACTTACTTTTATTGAAGATCTGGTGATGATTGATGGGATGGGAGGAGGGGAGAGTGTCGAACTTATTGTTTAGAAGGGGAATCCCCTTCCATTAGGACTTGAGGTAGCAAGTCCTTTTCCGGGGTTACTTCCCTTCTTCTTTTAATGCCACTAGGACCAGCTTGAGAGTCACTGGACCTCTGTCGCACAACAAATCTGTCCATAGAGCTCTGTACCTCCCGTTCCTTTACGATTTGTCTAAAATGGGCCACAACATTGTCATTGAAATAGTCACCAGCACGGCTTGCAACAGCTGTGTCAGGGTGATTTTCATCCATAAAGGTTTGCAGTTCAACCCACTGTGCACACATTTCCTTAATTTTTGAAGTAGGCACAATGGATTCCACAACTGGCATAGGCTTCTCAGGGTTAGCCCCAAACCCTTCAAAATCTTTCTTAATTTCCATACTAATTCTCACCCTTTTTACCACAGGGTTGGCACTAGAAGCTTTCTTGGGGCCCATGGTCACTTATTTTCCAGAAACAGCACCGAAAACACTGTAATAATACGAAATATTCCGAGTGTATGCTTGGATGTTACCGCGGAGGCTGGCTGGTAAACAATGGCACGGGCGGCACATGTGAGGGCGCACATTGGACGCGTCTCGGACGAAAATCGGTGAGCGGGTTTTTAATCGGTATGCGCGGCAAAAATTTTGCGATTAAAGTAAGCGGTATGCGAAATAATCACTATGTGATGCCATCGTTATGCGGGGGTCCACTGTACATACTTAAATCCATCAATAAAAAAATCTATATGAAAAACAATTCAGACAGGGCCTAATTATGAAAGAACTAACTAAAAGATACACCTCAATACTTACTAATCTAATACAAAAGTCCAAACAAATGTATTATGAAAATAGATTTAATGAAATAAAAGGTAATATGAAAAAAAACTGGAAAACTCTCTCTGAAATTTTGGGATCTAGAAAACTGTCTAGAAGCAGAGAGATTAACTTAGCAAAACCAGACGAACCACACATACAGCCTATAGACACTGCCAACAAACTTAATATCTTCTTTTCTACTATAGGATCAAAACTAGCAAGCAAAATCCCAAATACTCAGCCACAAGACTACCTCATTGGTAATTACCTAAATACAGTGGACCCCCTGTTTATGATATTTTTTTATTCCAGAAGTATGTTCAGGTGCCAGTACTGACCGAATTTGTTCCCATAAGGAATATTGTGAATTAGATTAGTCCATTTCAGACCCCCAAACATACACGTACAAACGCACGTACATAAATACACTTACATAATTGGTCGCATTGGGAGGTGATCGTAAAGCGGGGGTCCACTGTACTCTATATAGAGCACCAACAAATCCTACTGAAGTCTCACTAATTATTAAATCATTAAAAAACAAGGCAGGAGACCTAAATGACTTGCCAAAAATCATGTATAAAAAAGCAGCTCATGTGCTGTCCCACATTATTGCAATACTAACAAATCTGCTGAATCTTCTAAATTCCCATCCATACTCAAGACAGCAAGGGTCACTCCGATCCACAAAGAAGGCAATCCTACAGAACTAAATAACTACAGACCAATATCTAACTTTGCTCTCAAAAATCTTCGAAAAAATAATAAACAAATCTACTCCTACCTCCTATCCCATAACATACTGAACCCCTGCCAGTTTGGGTTTAGGCCAAAAAAAGAAAGCACAAATGATGCAATTATTCAGGTGCTCGAATTACTATATATGTACATCAATTGACAAAAATGAATATCCTATGGGACTCTTCATAGACCTACGGAAAGTATTTTACACAGTCAACCACAATATTTTACACCTAAAACTAGAGCATTACAAGGTCAGAGGACACTCGCTCAACTACCTAAAATCTTATCTTAGTGGTAGACACCAGTATGTATACACAAATGGCATGATCTCCAATACTCAGCCCGTAGTTGTTGAAGTGCCACAGGGAAGTGTCCTAGGTCCTCTACTCTTTCTTATTTACATCAATGATCTCCCAAATGCATAGCGACTCCTTAAACCAGTTCTATTCGCGGAAGACACCACAAGTCTTTTCCCACCCAAACCCGGCTATACTTAGTAACACTGTAAACAGCGAGCTACTTAAAATATCGAACTGGATGACTACCAACAAACTTACTCTCAATATAGACAAAACCTACTTCATGCTTTTTGGAAACAGAACATCAAATATCCAGCTAAACATATTGATAAATGATTCACCCATTACAAGACACACTGAGGGCAAATTTCTAGGTCTCCACCTTGACTGTAATCTTAAATTTCAGGCCCATATCCAGCATATAACTAAGAAAGTTTCCAAAACAGTAGGTATCCTTTCCAAGATACGATACTATGTACCCCAACGGGCCCTCCTTACCTTAAATCACTCTCTAATATACCCTTACCTCACTTATGGCATTTGTGCTTGGGGATCTACCATGGCCAGTCACCTCAAACCTTTAACCCTTTCAGGGTTTCGGCAGTACTAGTACGGCTTATGAGTCAGGGTTTTTGACGTACTAGTACGCATAAATTCTAGCGCCCTCAAATCTAGCAAGAGAAAGCTGGAAGGCCTACATATGAAAGAATGGGTCTATGTGGTCAGTGTGTGCAGTATAAAAAAAAATCCTGAAGCACACAGTGCGTAATGAGAAAAAAAAAATTTGACCATGTTTTTGGTTTAAAACAGCGACTTTGCACTGTATTTTCATATGGTATTTATTGTTGTATTCTAGTTTTCCTGGTCTCATTGTATAGAATGGAAGATGTATTACAATAATTGAGATGATTTTGACAGGTTTTACAATGAAAAGTACCTTGAAATTGAGCTCAAAGTAGCAGAAATGTTCGATTTTTACCAAAGTTCAAAAGTAAACAAATCATGCTAAGCGTCCAATACACGTCAACTGGTGAGTCTGATATTCTTTCACAAGTGCGCCAATATTATTTATACCATTTCTACACTAATGCAGTAGTCTGCATAACAGTAAACCTTATTTTTTTTTTGTGAGAATAAAAATTCAAAGTGGAAAGCAAAAGAAATGTAAGAGGGGCCTGGGGACGTGACTAATGAACAGAGGAAATGTTATTTTAGTGCCAGGAATGTCTTTCTTGTTTATTCTGGACCCTATTTGGAAATTGGCATCTTTTGAAATTTGTGTGAAATTGGCAAAATTGCTAAATTCTGACCACTTTATTGCATAGTTGAAATCGGTAAATAGGTGGTTTCTTGTACTCATTCGATAGAAAAAACGGAGTTCGAGCAAAATAGTTATGATTTTTGTTGACTAGTACACTGGAATTGGCCGAAAATAGGGCTCAAAGTGGGCAAAATCGCTGATGCGTAAACATCATCGAGACCGCTAACTTCACGAGAGCATAATTCCGTAAGTTTTCCATCAAATTTCATACTTTGGGTGTCATTATGATCGGGAAAAGATTCTCTATCTTTTTATAAGAATTTTTTTTAATTTTGGCGACCCTGAGAGCAAGTCTCTGAGAGGGCCTGGCGACCCTCAAAGGGTTAATAACCCAACAAAAAGCAGCAGTGAGGATGATCACAAACCCCAGTGCCAGACAACACACCCCACCTCTCTTCAAAAACATGAACTTACTTAATATACATAATTTTTTTTTTTAACAAATTGGCCATCTCCCACTGAAGCAGGGTGACCCAAAAAGAAAGAAAACTCCCAAAAAGAAAATACTTTCATCATCATTCAACACTTTCACCTCACTCACACATAATCACTGTTTTTGCAGAGGTGCCCACAATAGCATATACATGTAAAGATACACAACATATCCCTCCAAACTGCCAATATCTCAAACCCCTCCTTTAAAGTGCAGGCACTGTACTTCCCATTCCCAGTACTCAAGTCCAGCTATTTAAAAATAACCGGTTTCCCTGAATCCCTTCACTAAATATTACCCTGCTCACACTCCAACAGGTCCTCAGGTCCCAAATACCATTCGTCTCCATTCACTCCTATCTAACAAGCTCATGCACGCTTGCTGGAAGTCTAAGACCCTTGCCCACAAAACCTCCTTTACTCTCTCCCTCCAACCTTTTCGAGGATGACCCCTACCCCGCCTTCCTTCCCCTACAGATTTATATGTTCTCCATGTCACTCTACTTTGATCCATTCTCTCTAAATGACCAAACCACCTCAACAACCCCTCTTCAGCCCTCTGACTAATACTTTTATTTACTCCACACCTAATTTCCACACTCCGAATTCTCTGCATAATATTTACACCACACATTGCCCTTAGACATGACATCTCCACCACCTCCAACCGCCTCCACACTGCAGCATTTACAATCAAAGCTTCACACCCATATGAGAGTGTTGGTACCACTATACTTTCATACATTCCCTTCTTTGCCTCCATAGATAATGTTTTATGTCTCCACATATACCCCAATGCACCACTCACCTTTTTTCCTTCATCAATTTTGTGGTTAATTTCATCCTTCATACATACATCCGCTGACACGTCAACTCCCAAATATCTGAAAACATTCACTTCTTCCATACTACTCCTCTCTAGTTTGATATCCAATTTTTCTTTTTCTAAATCATTTGATACCCTCATCACTTTACTCTTTTCTATGTTCACTTTCAACTTTCTACCTTTACACACACTCCCAAACTCGTCCACTAACCTTTGCAACTTTTCTTTAGAATCTCCCATAAGCACAGTATCATCAGCAAAAAGTAACTGTGTCATTTCCCATTTTGTATTTGATTCCTCATACTTTAATCTCACCCCTCTCCCCAACACCTTAGCACTTCTTTTACAACCCCATCTATAAATATACTAAACAACCATGGTGACATTACACATCCCTGTCTAAGATCCACCTTTACCAGGAAGTAGTCTCCCTCTCTTCTACACACCCTAACCTGAGCCTCACTATCCTCATAAAAACTCTTTACAGCATTTAATAACTTACCACCTATTCCATATACTTGCAACATCTGCCACATTGCTCCCCTATCCATTCTATCATATGCCTTTTCTAAATCCATAAATGCAATGAAAACTTCCCTACCTTTATCTAAATACTGCTCACACATTTGCTTCAATGTAAACACTTGATCTACACATCCCCTACCTACTCTAAAACCTCCTTGCTCATCCCCAATCCTACATTCTGTCTTGCCTCTAATTCTTTCAATAGTAACCCTACCATACACTTTTCCTAGTACACTCAGTAAACTTATTCCTTTATAATTTTTACAATCTCTTTTGTCCCCTCCCCTTTATATAAAGGAATTATACATGCTCTCTGCCAGTCCCTAGGTACCTTCCCCTCTTTCATACATTTTTTTTTTTTTTTTCAACAAGTCGGCCGTTTCCCACCGAGGCAGGGTGACCCAAAAAAAAGAAAGAAAATCCCCAAAAAGAAAATACTTTCATCATCATTCAACACTTTCACCACACTCACACATTATCACTGTTTTTGCAGAGGTGCTCAGAATACAACAGTCCAGAAGCATACACATATAAAGACACACAACATATCCCTCCAAACTGCCAATATCCCAAACCCCTCCTTTAAAGTGCAGGCATTGTACTTCCCATTTCCAGGACTCAAGTCCGACTATATGAAAATAACCGGTTTCCCTGAATCCCTTCACTAAATATTACCCTGCTCACACTCCAACAGATCGTCAGGTCCCAAGTACCATTCGTCTCCATTCACTCCTATCTAACACGCTCACGCACGCTTGCTGGAAGTCCAAGCCCCTTGCCCACAAAACCTCCTTTACCCCCTCTCTCCAACCCTTTCGAGGACGACCCCTACCCCGCCTTCCTTCCCCTATAGATTTATATACTTTCCATGTCATTCTACTTTGATCCATTCTCTCTAAATGACCAAACCACCTCAACAACCCCTCTTCTGCCCTCTGACTAATACTTTTATTAACTCCACACCTTCTCCTAATTTCCACACTCCGAATTTTCTGTATAATATTTACACCAAAAATTGCCCTTAAACAGGACATCTCCACTGCCTCCAACCGTCTCCTCGCTGCTGCATTTACCACCCAAGCTTCACACCCATATAAGAGTGTTGGTACTACTATACTTTCATACATTCCCTTCTTTGCCTCCATAGATAACGTTTTTTGACTCCACATATACCTCAACGCACCACTCACCTTTTTTCCCTCATCAATTCTATGATTAACCTCATCCTTCATAAATCCATCCGCCGACACGTCAACTCCCAAGTATCTGAAAACATTCACTTCTTCCATACTCCTCCTCCCCAATTTGATATCCAATTTTTCTTTATCTAAATCATTTGATACCCTCATCACCTTACTCTTTTCTATGTTCACTTTCAACTTTCTACCTTTACACACATTCCCAAACTCATCCACTAACCTTTGCAATTTTTCTTTAGAATCTCCCATAAGCACAGTATCATCAGCAAAAAGTAACTGTGTCAATTCCCATTTTGAATTTGATTCCCCAAAATTTAATCCCACCCCTCTCCCGAACACCCTAGCATTTACTTCCTTTACAACCCCATCTATAAATATATTAAACAACCATGGTGACATTACACATCCCTGTCTAAGACCTACTTTTACCGGGAAGTAGTCTCCCTCTCTTCTACACACCCTAACCTGAGCCTCACTATCCTCATAAAAACTCTTTACAGCATTTAATAACTTAGCACCTATTCCATATACTTGCAACATCTGCCACATTGCTCCTCTATCCACTCTATCATATGCCTTTTCTAAATCCATAAATGCAATAAAAACTTCCCTACCTTTATCTAAATACTGTTCACATATATGCTTCAATGTAAACACTTGATCTACACATCCCCTACCCACTCTGAAACCTCCTTGCTCATCCACAATCCTCCATTCTGTCTTACCTCTAATTCTTTCAATTATAACCCTACCGTACACTTTTCCTGGTATACTCAGTAAGCTTATTCCTTTATAATTTTTACAGTCTCTTTTGTCCCCTTTCCCTTTATATAAAGGGACTATACATGCTCTCTGCCAATCCCTAGGTACCTTCCCCTCTTTCATACATTTATTAAACAGAAGTACCAACCACTCCAACACTATATCCCCCCCTGCTTTTAACATTTCTGTCATGATCCCATCAGTTCCAGCTGCTTTACCCCCTTTCATTTTACGTAATGCCTCACGTACCTCCCCCACACTTACATTCTTCTCTTCTTCACTCCTAAAACATGGTATACCTCCCTGACCAGTGCATGAAATTACTGCCTCTGTTTCTTCCTTAACATTTAAAAGTTACTCAAAATATTCTCGCCATCTACCTAATACCTCCATCTCCCCATCTACTAACTCCCCTACTCTGTTTTTAACTGACAAATCCATATTTTCCCTAGGCTTTCTTAACTTGTTTAACTCACTCCAAAATTTCATACATTTATTAAACAAAAATACCAATCACTCCAACACTATATCCCCCCTGCTTTTAACATTTCTGTCATGATCCCTTCAGTTCCAGCTGCTTTACCCCCTTTCAGTCTACGTAATGCCTCACGCACCTCCCCCACACTCACATCCTGCTCTTCTTCGCTACTAAAAGATGGTATACCTCCCTGGCCATTGCATGAAATTACTGCCTTCCTTTCTTCGTCAACATTTAAAAGTTCCTCAAAATATTCCCGGCATCTACCCGATACCTCCATCTCCCCATCTGCTAACTCCCCTCCTCTGTTTTTAATTGACAAATCCATTCATTCCCTAGGCTTTCTTAACTTGTTTATCTCACTCCAAAATTTTTTCTTATTTTTATCAAAATTTCTTGAGAGTGCCTCTCCCACTCTATCATCTGCTCTCCTTTTACACTCTCTCACCACTCTCTTCACCTTTCTTTTGCTCTCCATATACAGTGGAACCTCAAATTTCGAACGTATCACTAATCGAACGTTTCAAAAGCAGAACCCTTTTTTCGAACCAACTTGGTCCCTATTATTGAACACGCCCCTATTTTGGGACCGCCGGGTACCGGACCTGTCCACCAGCCCGCTCTGTCCGCATCCCCGCGCAGGCGCCGTGAGCCAGTCTGGCTTTGTTAATGCTTGAGTGAACACTAACCTGCACTCTCATTCAAACATTTTACGATTATTTCATTGTCTTTAGTGCTTGTGAGACTGTGAAACAAGCTACCATGAGCCCAAAGAAACTTGCTAGTGGTACCCCTGTGGTAAAGAAAGTGAGAAACACCATAGATGTGAAGAAGGAAATGATAAGTATGAGAGTGGTGTGAGACTTGCTGAGCTTGCCAGGATGTATGGGAAAAACAAGTCGACCATCAGTTCTATCCTGGCAAAGAAAGAACATATCAAGGAAGCTGATGTTGCAAAAGGTGTTAATATGCTAACCAAAAAAAGACCACAAATAGTTGAAGAGGTTGAGAAGTTGTTGCTGGTGTGGATCAAGGATAAAGAGATGGCAGGTGACAGTGTTTCAGAGACGATTATTTGCAAAAAGGCAAGGAAGTTGCATGCTGATCTAGTACAGAAAACTCCTGGAACCAGTTCAGTGACAGAACCATGTCCCATTTTAGGGAAATGTTAAAGAGATGCCAGAAACAGAGGACTATGGACAGTTATTTTGTGAGACAGGGGTCCAGTGACTCTCAAGCTGGTCCTAGTGGTATTAAAAGACAGAGAAGGGAAGTAACCCCAGAAAGGGCTTTACCTGAAGTCCTCATGGAGGGGGATTCTCCTTCCAAACACTAACCCCAACTCCCTCTCTCCTCCTCCCTATCTTCCAGATGCCATCACCAGTCTTCAATAAAAGTAAGTAAAAATGTTATTTTATATTTATATACATAATTGAACACTATGGTATTTGTTGTGTGTATGTAAAACTGTAATTAATCTCTATAAAATGTATGTTTTTGTGAATATTTTTGGCTTTCTGGAATGGATTAATTGTATTTCCATTATTTCTTATGGGAAATATTGCTTCGATTTTCAGACTTGTTGAATTTAGAACTAGCTCCTGGAACGGATTAAGTTCGATATTTGAGGTTCCACTGTACTCTGTTCTTCTTATAACACTTCTGCTTTGTAAAAACCTCTCATAAGCTACCTTTTTCTCTTTTATCACACCCTTTACTTCATCATTTCACCAATCACTCCTCATTCCTCGTGCACCCACCCTCCTAGAGCCAAAAACTTCTTCCCCACATTCTAATACTGCATTTTTAAAACTATTCTAGCCCTCTTCAACCCCCCCTTCTCATACTCATACTTGCACTAGCCCACCTTTCTGCCAATAGTTGCTTATATCTGACCCAAACTTATTCCTTCCTTAGTTTATACACTTTCACCTCTCTCTTACTTGTTGCCATTTTTCTTTTGTCCCATCTACCTCTTACTCTAACTGTAGCTACAGCTAAATAATGATCTGATATATCAGTTGCCCCTCTATAAACATGTACATCCTGAAACCTACACATCAACCTTTTATCCACCAATATATAATCTAACAAACTACTTTCATTATGTGCTATATCATACCTTGTATATTTATTTATCCTCTTTTACATAAAATGTGTATTACTTATTACCAAACCTCTTTCTACACATAGCTCAATTAAAGGCTCCCCATTTTCATTTACCTCTGGCACACCAAATTTACCTACTACTCCCTCCACAACATTTTTACCCACTTTAGCATTGAAATCCCCAACCAGAAGTACTCTCACACTTGGTTCAAAACTCCCCACACACTCACTCAACAATTCCCAAAACCTCTCTCTCTCCTCTACACTTCTCTCTTCTCCAGGTGCATATACGCTTACTATAACCCACTTTTCGCATCCAACCTTTATTTTACTCCACATAAACCTTGAAGTAATACATATATACTGCTCCCTCTTTTCCTGCCATAGCTTATCCTTCAACATTATTGCTACTCCTTCTTTAGTTCTAACTCTATTTGAAACCCCTGACGTAATCCCATATACTTCTCTCCACTGAAACTCTCCCACCCCCTTCAGCTTTGTTTCACTTAAAGCCAAGACATCCAGCTTCTTCTCATTCATAACATCCACAATCATCTCTTTCTTATCATTCGCACAACATCCACGCACATTCAGACATCCCACCATGTTGTAAAAGTCAACTGAAATGCCGGAAACAATGGGCTAGTAACCCCTTTTTCCTGTACAGATTACTAAAAAGAAGAAGAAGAAGAAAGAAATATTTTATTTTAAATATGCCAGCTTTCGTGATATTTATTGTATCAAAACATCCACAAGGCATTTCATATATCCTGGCACTTTCATCTAGAGTGTGTGTGATGTTTTTGTGTCTTGTGAGCTCTCATATAGTGGGTGAAAGTATGACTGATGACTGATACCACCATAAATCTCACAGTTTTTGAGACCCACCTGTCACAGCAGGTAATTCAAGACAAGAGGCAAAGATAAAATCTTGTGCAGTGAGTAAACCACAATGTGACAGTGAAAAGAATGAGGAATAGGTTACCTGGAGAGAGTTCTGGGGGTCAACGCCCCTGGACTGAAAGACAAAGAAAGGTGTTCCACTTGATGGCCTTATTATTAGGAAAAAAAGCCTTATCATACAATAAAACAGTGCATGAGGAGGAAGAACAGCTCGAAAATGAGTACAGTTTTAATTCTGTATGATTTAATCCCTTGACTGTCGCAACCCCAAATCCTGAGGTGTCTCCTGATGTTGCAAAATTTAAAAAAAAAAAAAAAATTCTTATGAAATGATAGAGAATCTTTTCCCGATTGTAATTACACCAAAAGAATAAAATTTGATGGAAAACTGACGGAATTATGCTCTCGCGAAGTTAGTGACCTCGTCGATATTTACGAATCTGCGATTTCGCCCACTTTGAGCCCTATTTTCAACTAATTCCATTGTTCCAGTCAAACAAACTCATAGCTATTTCTTTAGAACTCCATTTGTTCTATCGATTGAGTACAGGAAACTGCCCATTTACTGATTTCAACTACCCAATAACATGGCCAGAAATTTCCAATTTGGCCAATTTCACGAAACTTAAAAAATATGACAATTTCAAAATAGGGTCCGGAATGAACAATGCAGACATTCCTGGCTCTAAAATAACATTTTTTTTTGTTCATCAGCCACATCTCCAGGCCCCTCTGATATTACTCTTGCTTTCTATTTTGAATTTTTATTCAAACAAAAAATAGAAGATTTACTGTTATGCAGACTACTGCAATATTGTAATAATTGTATGAATAATGTCAACCCATTCATGACTGCATATTAGAATGGCTAGTTGGACAACAACTAGTTGGAAAACAACATCATTTGTTTACTTTTGAACATTGGCAAACATCAAACATTTCCTCTACTTTGAGCGCCATTTCAAGGTTCTTTTCATAGTAAAACCAATCAAAATCACCTCTATTTCTATAATATGTTTTGCATTCTATCAAATGAGACCAAGAAAACAAGAATACAACCATAAATACTATACAGTGGACCCTCAGTTATCGGCCATAATCCGTTCCAGAAGGTTGGCCGAAAACCGAATTCATATTTCCCATAAGAATTAATGGAAATACAATTAATCCGTTCCAGACAAAAAATTCACAAAAAAAAATAATTTTTTTAACAATTATTTAAGTACAGTGGACCCTCGACCAACGATAATAATCCGATATTAATTGAAATTATCGTTAACCCTTTGACTGTCGAAGGGCCAAATCCTGAAGTTGCTTCTGGTGTCGCAAAATATTCGAAAAAAAAAAAATTATTTTTTCTTATGAAAATGTTAAGATTATTTTTCTGATTGTTTTAGTCCCCAAAAAAAATTTTTCCCATCAGTACTTACCGAGATATAGAGTCCTGAAGTTTGCTGAAATTGATCTGCTGGCGGCAACAGCGGCGACTGCCGCTCACCCGGTAAACTTTTATTTACTTGTATTCGATGGTTTCTTGTTTTTTTCACTATTTTATTTTTTCACATAACTTTTGTGGCCTGTGAGACCAAATTATTGTGCAATGTTCAAATATACACTCGTTGAATGTAACACAATTATAGCAAAAACACTCATATCATTATAATGTTGCTAAAACTTGTTTACACAAACAAACAATGTAAATAAATGTTTATTATGATTGCTTTATATATATACATATGTACAATCACTGGACACTTTATTAGAAGTGCTGCAGCTTGTGGAATTCTTTGAAACATGGGTATAAGCACAATGGTGTCTTACACTCCTCACACATAAAACGAGTGTCTCTGCGTTTTTGTTGGCGTTTTGTGGTATGTCCACAGACAAAACACCTCTTCTGAGCATTTTTCTTGGCAGTAGTAGCAGGCAGTGGTATGGGGTAGTGATCACCAGGCCTCAGACGAGAGGACATGTGTTGATAATTTTGTGGGCGCTGGTCTATTGCAGGTGTTGTTTCTTGGTACTTGAATATTATTTGTCTGATGACTGACAAACAAAATTCACCATATTTGGGTTTGTTCTTGGTCTTCAACTTATACATATTATAAGCATTCAGCATGGAAATGTCAAGAAGATGGAAAAACAGTTTTATGTACCACTTATAACTCTTGCGAACACAGTCAGCAAACCCAATCTGCATGTCACATTTGTCCACTAAGCGCATATTGAGGTTGTAATCCATCACAGCTGCAGGTTTTACAATAGGTTCTTTGGTCTCTCTATTCTGCTTGCCAGTCTCTACCATTTCGTGTCGGTGAACTGATGTCAGCAGTGTGACATCACGTTTGTCATGCCACCGAAATGCCATGATGTCATTGGCAGCAAACACCTGCACTTCACCTCTACGACTGCCAGCTTCGAACCTAGGCATATGTTTACGACTTCTACGCACTGTGCCACACACATCTGTCATGTTCACTCGCAAGAAATCACTGAGTATAGGGCTTGTGTACCAGTTGTCAGTATATAAAATATGCCCCTTACCAAGATATGGCTCCATCATTGTTCTAACCACATCACCAGAGATACCCAGTAACTTCCTGGTATCTTCCATTGTTTTACCGCCAGTGTACACAATTATATCCAAAACCAGACCAGTTTTGCAATCACACAGAACAAATAACTTTATACCAAAGCGTTTCCTCTTGCTTGGTATATACTGCTTGAATGAGAGTCTTCCTTTGAACAAAATCAAAGACTCGTCAATAACAAGCTTCCTGAAGGGATAAAAATACATAGAGCACTTTTGTTTCAGGTACATAAACACACGTCTGATCTTATATAACCTGTCGCTTCTGTCAGGCCTGGTTTTGTCTGAAAAGTGTAACATACGTAACAGTAACACAAATCTATTCACTGGTATAATGTCACTGAAAGCAGGGGTTGAAATCAGGCGGTCTGTCGCCCAGTATGTGCTGACACTATGCTTATACACATGTGGCATAAGCATTATTGTGGCAAAGAACAGATACATCTCTGCCACAGTTGTGTCCTTCCACTGGTGTAGGCGTGATCTTGGTGAAAGCATAGTGTTTGCCATGGTGTACTCATAGTATGTATTGCTTTCCCTGACAATAATGTCCATCAGGGGTTCATCGAAGAACAACTGAAAGCATTCCAGTTCAGTGGGATTGTTCCCAAGTGTACATGATGGCCGTATTCCACTTTGTCCTTCATCAAAGTCATGGGGATTGGGAACAAACTCGTCATCTTGATGCCAATCCCAGATGCGGTCAGCTGGTGCGTTCTGGATATTGTAATGTCGTTGTGGTTGTGCAGGTTGTGGTTGTGGTTGTGAGAGTGTGGGGTCGGCCGAAGCAGGTTGTAGTTGTGCAGAGTCAGCAGCGCGGGCACTAGCGTGGCCCGCTGCTGGTGTCACATGACTCATGGCACCGTCACTATCACCACCACCGCCTGCTGCCTCACTCACATCATTTATACCCATCGTAACAATATCGTCATCTTCACTATCAGGACGTGGTGTAGGGCCACGGGATGTGCTCCGAGATGTACTCCTTCCTCTTGGAAGAGCATATGGCACACTACCAGACCGCATGCGACGTCGTACATACTGCCGTTTCACTGGGGAATATTCACCCTCACTGTCACAACTAGAAGTGCTTTCAATAACCTTGAAATCACTATCACTATCACTTGCACTGCTCACATCTGAGTCTTGTACACGGGCAAATAGTTTCCTCTTTCGTCCTGGTACAGGTGAATATGAACGAGCCGGCCTAGCACCAGAGGTGGATGGTTGTGGGTCATCTGGGTTTTTATCACTAATTATGTTATCCTGGGTAATTTTCTCGGTCACACCCGCTTCAAAACCATGGAATTCACTTTCACTGACACTATCATCACTGTTTGAGCTATCACTTGGGAACAAAAGACCTCCAATCCGCCGAGGAGTGAGGAACTTCTTACCGCGAGGCATGGTGAAAATGGACTACCAAGATGGCGTTCCCACAATGCACCGCTGAGTCCCAGATTTTTTTCACAGGGTGCACACCGACCACTGAGACCCATTCTCTCTCGTGTAGGCCTACCAGCCCTCTCCCGCTCGATTTGAAGCCGCTAGAATTTATGCGTATAGATACGTCAAACACGGTATCTCCCATGACGTACATATACGACCGCGACAGTCAAAGGGTTAATCAAGTTAATTTTCCCCCTAAGAAATAATGGAAATCAAATTAATCCGTTCCTGACACCCCAAAGTATTGAAAAAAAAAACTTTTACCACATGAAATATTAATTTTAATACACTCAAACTGAAGAAGACATGCACAGTTACATGACACTTACCTTTACCGAAGATCTGGTGATGATTGATGGGATGGGAGGAGGGGAGAGTGTTGATGGTGTTAGTGTTTAGAAGGGGGATCCCCTTCCATTAGGACTTGAGGTGGCAAGTCCTTTTCTGGGGTTACTTCCCTTCTTCTTTTAATGCCACTAGGACCAGCTTGAGAGTCACTGGACCTCTGTCGCACAACATATCTGTCCATAGAGACCTGTACCTCCCGATCCTTTATGACATTCCTAAAGTGTTTCACAACATTGTCAGTGTACAGGTTGCCAACACGGCTTGCAGTAGCTGTATCAGGGTGATTTTCATCAAAAAAGGTTTGCACTTTAAGCCACATTGCACACATTTCCTTAATCTTTGAAGTGATCAACTTCTTCAATTTCTCTATCCCCTCCTCCGAAGCAGTTTCCTCAGGTGTGGCCTCTTGCTGTTGAAGATGATCTAGCAGCTCATCAGTGGTTAGTTCTTCATTGTCCTCCTCCACCAACTCTTCCGCATCCTCCCCACTAACCTCCAACCCCAAGGACTTCCCCAATGCCACAATGGATTCCTCAACTGACATAGGATTCCCAGGGTTAGCCTCAAACCCTTCAAAATCCGTTTTGTCAACACATTCTGGCCACAGTTTTTTCCAAGCAGAGTTCAAGGTCCTCTTAGTCACTTCCTCCCAAGCCTTACCTATAATGTTTACACAATTGAGGATGCTAAAGTGATCTCTCCAAAACTCTCTTAGAGTCAATTGAGTTTCTGGGGTCACTACAAAGCACCTTTCAAACATAGCTTTTGTGTAGAGTTTCTTGAAGTTTGCAATGACCTGCTGGTCCATGGGCTGCAGGAGAGGAGTTGTATTAGGAGGCAAAAACTTCACTTTAATGAAGCTCATGTCCACAGAAAGTCACTCTGCCAAATCTGAAGGATGACCAGGAGCATTGTCTAATACCAGGAGGCACTTCAGGTCCAATTTATTTTCCAGGAGGTAATTTTTCACAGTGGGGGCATATGCATGGTGTAACCAGTCATAGAAAAAGTCCCTAGTGACCCATGCCTTACTGTTTGCCCTCCACATTACACACAAATTAGCCTTGAGGACATTGTTTTTCCTGAACACTCTGGGAGTTTCAGAGTGATACACCAATAAAGGCTCCGCTTTGCAATCACCACTAGCATTGGCACACATCAAGAGAGTAAGCCTGTCTTTCATAGGCTTATGTCCTGGGAGTGCCTTTTCCTCCTGAGTAATGTAGGTCCTGCTTGGCATTTTCTTCCAAAACAGGCCTGTTTCATCACAATTAAACACTTGTTCAGGTTTCAGTCCTTCACTGTCTATGTACTCCTTGAATTCCTTCACATATTTTTCAGCCGCTTTGTGGTCCGAACTGGCAGCCTCACCATGCCTTATCACACTATGAATGCCACTACGCTTCTTAAATATCTCAAACCAACCTTTGCTGGCCTTAAATTCACTCACATCACCACTAGTTGCTGGCATTTTTTAATTAAATTGTCATGCAACTTCCTAGCCTTTTCACATATGATCGCTTGAGAGATGCGTTCTCCTGCCATCTGTTTTTCGTTTATCCACACCAGTAACAGTCTCTCAACATCTTCTATCACTTGCGATCTCAGTTTCGAAAACATAGTTGCACCTTTGGCAAGAACAGCTTCCTTGATTGCCGTTTTCTTGCCCACAATAGTAGCGATGATTGATTGGGGTTTTGTGTACAACCTGGCCAGCTCGGAGACGCGCACTCCACTTTCATACTTAGCAATGATCTCTTTCTTCATATCCATAGTAATTCTCACCCTTTTTGCTGTAGGGTTGGCACTAGAAGCTTCTTGTGGCCCATGGTGACTTACTTTGCTGGTGCAATCACTACAAACGCTGCGATAATATGAAATGTTCCGATTGTATGTTTGGATGGGACCGCGGTGGCTGGCTGGCTTGTAAACACTGGCACCCACAGGACAAGTGAGGCGCGCTCAGGCCACAAGTGGACGCATCTCAAATGGAACGAATAGCGTTGGTCGGGTTTTTTAGCGCTAGTCGAGGCAAAATTTTTGCGTTAAAATGTATCGCTAGTCGGATTTAATGTTAGACGATGCCAACGTTGGTCGAGGGTCCACTGTATTACATACTTTATTGAAGGCTAATGCTGGTTTCTGGAAGACAGGGAAGAGGAAAGAGAGAGGAGTTAGTGTTTGGAAGAGGAATCCCCCTTTGTAAAGACTTTAGGTAGCAAAGCCTTCTCTGGGGTTACTTCCCTTCTCTGTCTTTTAATGGCACTAGGACCAGATTGAGAGTCACTGGACCCCTGTCTCACAACAAATCTGTCCATAGAGGTCTCTTTCTTGCATCTCTTTAAGATTTCCCTGAAGTGGGACAGGGTTTTGTCACTGAGGACGTTGTAGATATGGCTCGTTTCAGCTTGGTCACGGTGGTGTTTCTCTACTAAAGCTTGCACCCTAGTCCACACTGCACACACCTCTTTAACCCTTTCAGGGTTTCGGACGTACTAGTATGGCTTATGCACCAGGGTTTTTGACGTACTAGTACGCCTAAATTCTAGCGCCCCTCAAATCTAGTGAGAGAAAGCTGGTAGGACTACATATGAAAGAATGGGTCTATGTGGTCAGTGGGCGCAGTATAAAAAAAATCCTGCAGCACACAGTGCGTAATGAGAAAAAAAAACTTTGACCGTGTTTTTGGATTACAACACTGACTTTGCACTGTATTTTCGTATGGTATTTATTGTTGTATTCTAGTTTTCCTGGTCTCATTTTATAGAATGGAAGACATATTACAGAAATTGAGATGATTTTGACTGGTTTTACAATGAAAAGTACCTTGAAATTGAGCTCAAAGTAGCAGAAATGTTCAATTTTTACCAAAGTTCAAAAGTAAACAAATCATGCTAAGCATCCAATACACATCAACTGGTGAGTCTAATATTCTTTCACAAGTGCGCTGATATTATTTATACCATTTCTACACTAATGCAGTAGTCTGCATAACAGTAAATCTTCTATTTTTTGTGAGAATAAAAATTCAAAGTGGAAAGCAAAAGAATGTAAGAGGGGCCTGGGGACGTGACTAATGAAAAGAGGAAATGTTATTTTAGTGTCAGGAATGTCTTTCTTGTTTATTCTGAACCCTATTTGGAAATTGGCATCTTTTGAAATTTGTATGAAATTGGCAAAATTGCTAAATTCTGACCACCGTAATGGATAGTTGAAATCAGTAAATGGGTGGTTTCTTGTACTCATTCGATAGAAAAAATGGAGCTCTAGCAAAATAGTTATGATTTTTGTCAACTAGTACACTGGAATTGGCCGAAAATAGGGCTCAAAGTGGGCAAAATCACTGATGTGTAAACATCGTCGAGACTGCTAACTTCGCGAGAGCATAATTCCGTAAGTTTTCCATCAAATTTCATACTTTTGATGTCATTATGATCGGGAAAAGATTCTCTATCTTTTCATAAGTTTTTTTTTTTTTTTTTTGTTTTTTTTTTTTTTTTTTTTTTTTTTTTTTTTTTTTTTTTAATTTGGGCGACCATGAGAACAAGTCTGGGAGAGGGCCTGGGGACCCTGAAATGGTTAATCTGTTATTTACTGCTACAGTACAGGTCCTCCATCACAAATCTGGCATCATTGGGACCTGTAGTGTGCCGGATTACAGAGTAGTTAGGTTACAATACACTTAATAAAATTAACCAACTTGACTGACGCAAAAATCGAACATTTCTGGTACTTTGAGCTCAATTTCAAGGTACTTTGTGTCATGAAAGCAATCAAAATCATGTCTATTTCTGTAATATATCTTCCATTCTATCAAATGAGTCCAAAAAAATGAGAATACACACAACCATAAAAACCATACAAAAATGTACTGCAAAGAGGCAGCTAATGGCTGAGAAGTGAACTCCCTTATTTATCATCCGTCTTTTTTATTTTTGTTGTACGTTAAGAAGCATCTTTCCATCATACATTGCCCAAGTATCAATGAGATAGCCGAACAAACAACCAAGAAAAAACAAATATTTACCAAAAATCATATATGGCAAGCCCAAGCCAGGTACTGGAAATAAGTCACTTTATCTGACTTTTCTGGGTTATCCTAGGTTCTCTATACATACACTGCTATGTATGATAATCTACATAACTGTATTTGTGTATACCTGAATAAACTTATATACTTTTAGTCTGTCAACTGAGTACAAGAAACTGCCCATTCACTTATTTCAACTACCCAATAAAGTGGTCAGAAATTGGCAGTTTGGCCGATTTCACACAAATTTCAACAGATGCCAGTTTCAAAATAGGGTCCAGAATAAACACTGCACACATTCCTGGCACTAAAATAACATTTTCTCTGTTCATTGGTCATGGCTCCAAGCTCCTCTTATATTACTCTTGCTTATCATTTGGAATTTTTATTCACACAAAAAAATAGAAGATTTACTGGTATGCAGACTACTGCATTATTGTAATAATTGTATAAATAATGTCAACTCAGACTACATACTGGAATTTGGACTGGCAGGCAGACAGGTATTGGACGGTGACGTCATTTGTTTACTCTTGAGCTTTGCTAAAGAACATAACATTTTTGCTACTGTGAGCGCAATTTTAAGGTACTTTTCATCATGAAAGCAATCAAAATCATATCTATTTCTGTAATGTATGTTTCATTCTATCAAATGAGACCGAAAAAATGAGAATATAGCCATAAAAACATACAAAAATATACCGCTAAGTGACCACTAATGGCTGAGAAGTGAACTCCACTATTTATGGTCTGATTTCTTTCATTTTTGGTGTACGTTAATTAAGAAGTATCTTTCCATCATACATTGCCCAAGTTTGAATAAGATAACCCAACAAACAATTGAGAAAATAACAGTAATAATAATAATTTTATTTACTACACGTACATGTACAATGTATACAGGCCTAGCTGACATCAGTGACATACTACTATATAGAAAGCTGCTTGTTATGCAGAGTATTTCAAGCAAATTAGGTCAGTGTCCTACACATACAGTGTACAAGGTATACAGGTGAACCTCAACATATCACGAGGGTTTCTAGGGGGATCAATAATTACCTCGCTAATGTACTAGAAAAAGCCACGTTGTCTGACTATGGGTGCCCCTAATATATGCTGTAGGTGATAATCTATATAGAGAAAATACTGCTTCAGGTTTATTGCAGTTGTATATCACAATTATCCCTGTGCTATACAGGTAATCATAAAAGACATGTTGAAAAACGTTGTAATATATGTACTAAATATATACATGTTAACTTCTTGAACCATGAATAATCGTATACATGTCGTATTGTACTATAACATGTATGTTTAATAATGTATGTTATTAAATACCACAGACTCCACCAATGCCTCCACTGCGAGTCCCTACTACCCTCCCTCCGACCCCCACAACTGGCAGCCAGCCCTCCCACCACTCAGTGTGGTGAGTGTTTTGTTTGTTCATTATTTGCTATTAAACTACAGAATAAATAATGTAAACCCACTCATGACTGCATATTGGAATGGCTATTCGGACAGGTATTAGACGGTGACATCATGTGTTTACTCTTGAACAAAGCAAAGAATAGAACATTTCTGCTATTGCTAATAATAACAATAGTAATAATAATAATAATAATAAATACGATATAATTGAAGAAGGAAATTGTACAAAAATATGAGGGAGTGGTTGACACATCGTCAGTGTGACTTTGTTTATGCTGGAGTGAACATTAGTCTCCCTGCTCTTCCAAACATTTCACAATAATTCAGCGGTTGAGGCAGTGGTATTTAATAACATATATGTTATAAATAATAATAGTACATGTTATTATTAATAACATGTATTATTATTAACATGTATGTATTTAATAACATATATGTTATAAATAATAATAGTACATATTATTAATAACATGTATTATTATTAACATGTATGTTATTAAATACCATTGCCTCAATCACTGCCTCTACCACTCCAGTCACACTCAATCTACAAGCACCAAACACAATGAATTATTGTGAAATGTTTGGAAGAGCAGGGAGACTAATGTTCACTCCAGCATAAACAAAGTCACACTGACGATGTGTCAACCACTCCCTTGTATTTTTGTACAATTTTCTTCTTCAATTATATCATATTTATTATTATTATTACTATTGTTATTATTAGCTGTAGCAGAAATGTTTAATTCTTTGCAGTGTTCAAGAGTAAACACATGATGTCACCGTCTAATACCTGTCCGAATAGCCATTCCAATATGCAGTCATGAATGGGTTTACATTATTTATACTGTAGTTTAATAGCAAATAATGAACAAACAAAACACTCACCACACTGAGTGGTGGGAGGGCTGGCTGCCAGTTGTGGGGGTCGGAGGGAGGGTAGTAGGGACTCGCAGGTGGCAGGAAACTTAAATATGATTTGGCGGCTGGGAATTTGGTGGCTGGGAATTTGGCAGTTGGGAATTCGCGAATGTGTGAAGCCCGTGAAAGTTGAAAACGTGAATGTTGAGGGAGACCTGTACAATCCTAGCTGACATCAGTGACATACTACTGTATAGAAAGCCGCCTATTATGCAGAGTATTTCAAGAAAATTAGGTCAATGTCCCAGGATAACACCCACACTAGTTGGCTAACACCCAGGTACCCACTTACTGATGGGTAAACATAGACAACAGGTGTAAAGAAACATGCCTAATGTTTCTACCCTGGCTGGGAATTGAATATTTACCAAAAAGCATATATGGCTAACCCAAGCCAGGTACTAAAAATAAGCCACGTTGACTTTTTTGAGTTATCCTAGGTTCTCTACACATATGCTGCTATGTGTGATAATCTGTATAGAGAAAATAACTTTTTTGTTTCAGGTTTATGGTGCAGTACGAGTGTATATCACAGTTAGCCCTGTACTATACTCCGTTTTCTCTAATATAAGCCCCCAAGACAGGGATAGGAGAATGGTATTTGTATACCATATATCCTCTTCATACCTTCGTCAAACTGCTCGGTGTTATGCCAAATATTATTTATTCTGGAGTATTTAACATGTTATATGTTATTTATATTGTTTATTATGTCATATTAGATCAATTGTGATAGGCAAATAAGCTGTAGTGTTGATATTAGCGTAATAATAAAGCATATTCTCCTGTTTCGTGAGACTGAGCTCATGGCAGCCGACAGTGGCTTCAAAGCCACCTTATCTTTAATGGATAATGTACTGTGTAGGTGCTTTACATAATGAGAAGCATTTCTTTTATTCATTGGAACCATGGCTAAGACTAAAAGTAAACAGGTTAAAACAATAAATGGAGAAAAAGAAATTGGAATGACTTATGCAGCAAGTAGCGCCACCAAACAGTACCAGCAGGTTGGTGTGGCGACCCTGGAAATTTGAAATTATGCTAGCCAAAATTAGTGCCGAATAACTGAAGGAGCCGAATAACTGATTGCCGAATTTATGATGGCAGACCTGTACATTCATTACTTACCTTAAAATATTTGTAGTCTTAATGTAGGGCAAGAGGTGAGTAGTATTTATTTGTAGGAAGTCAGATTTGGTAGCAGTAGATGTAGGTACAGTACATGTATGTAGCCCCCATCCCTGGGCTACACTACACAGCTATATTATTACACTACACAGCCATATTATTACCATGTTCACTGAGTTTAATCATTTCTAACAACTACCTTTACATGCCATCATAAACAAAGGGAGAAGTAATGAATAATTCATGCCAAGAATTGTAAACAAACGCATATGAAGGGCGGTTACTGCACCAGTCGCCAGATTCACAGTTTTCTCTAACGCTGCATCAGAGAAAATGTAATGTTTACTCTCCATCCCACTCTCCACTCGATAACATATAAACATTGCATGTTTATGTGCTACATGATATGTAACGTGTTTCTTATATTTTTGAAGAAAATATCACAGATGGATTAATGAAAATGTCTATATTAACGTAAAATAAGACATTTAATGTGGCAAAGAGTGATTATTAAATATACATCGTATATAATAAACATTGCATGTTTATATGCTATGTAACATGTTTCTTATATAATTTTGAAGAAGACATAATAGATGGATTAATGAAAATGTCTATATTAATGTAAAATAAGACATTTAATGTACCAGTGATTATTATTACATATACATTGCATATAAACATTGCATATTTTTATATACTATGTAACGTGTTTTTTGGGGTTCATGGTTGCTTATT
Source organism: Cherax quadricarinatus (assembly GCF_038502225.1). NCBI lineage: Eukaryota > Metazoa > Arthropoda > Malacostraca > Decapoda > Parastacidae > Cherax > Cherax quadricarinatus. Next base: position 27,400,115 of record NC_091303.1, on the reverse strand, counting down.
TTGCAGTTGCACTCAATAACCACAAAAAACAATGGATTATAGCAAAATATTTGGATGAATGAGCAGAAGCTTCTTCACTCGCCCAGAGACAAAGCCAAACTGTCTCGCAAGCGGCCCCAGCCGGCGGATGGACGCCTCCCAAATGGCCGATAACCAGGCGCCAAAAAACTAGCCAATAACCGAGTTGGCTGATAACTGAACCAGCCAATAACCGTGGGTCCACTGTACGAAAATAGACCACAAAGTCAGCATTTTAATTAAAAAAAAATGGTTGGAGTTTTTTTTTCTCATTATGCACTGCGTGCTGCAGGATTTTTTTTATATGGTGCACACTGACCACACTGACCCATTCTCTCACATGTGGGCCTACCAGCTTTCTCCTGCTTGATTTGAAGCTGCTAGAATTTATGAGAATATATACGGTGGCTCGTAAGATGTATATATATGACCGAAACAGTCAAGGGGTTAACAGATTTAAAATGTACAGTTGCTTGCATAATATATAGTTCAGTGGGAAGAGTGCCTTTGCTAACTATGCTGATGCAAACAAGTTCCTGGCCAGCTAGCGAACATTGTTTCTGAGGGTGGCTACAAACCTGATCAGGTGTTTAAGGCATGCAAAAGGGGTTTCTTGCAGTTCTTGAACACAGATTTCCATCAGTCTGGGCCTGGGGCAGAGTGAATAAGAATGTTGTCAGTGGCTTTTTCAAAGTCCAGTGGAGTTAGGGTTATATCAGAAATATGGCATATATTGACATTTTGAGGCTTATGAAAAATTAATTTAGATCAACAACCTTAATATGTAATGATATGGATTTTTTCATTAACAAGCCTCAGAACATTGTCATTATATAAGGTAACTTTGTTTCTGAAAAATTCTTCATAATTTTGTAGTTCTTGTCCATCAACACACCTATTATTACTCTCTCATTACAGTACGGTGGTACCACGAGTTACGAACTTAATTCATTCCAGAAGGCTGTTCGAGTGCCATTACTGAACAAATTTGTTCCCATAAGGAATAATATAAATTAGATTAGTCTGTTTCAGACCCCAAAAATACACTTACAAAAGCACTTACAAAAATACACTTACATAATTGTTCGAGTTGGGAGCTGTTCAAAACTTGAGGTGCCACTGTACTGTATTTAATTGCTAAATTTTTCACCCATCTTTTCAGGTGACATTTTCACGGCATATGGAAGGTCACAAGAAGAATGTGTGCAGCAAATGTCACCAGAGTTTTTGCAGTCACAAGAAGCTGAAGGCTCATATGAAATTAGAGCACAATTTTGATTTAGTTTCTAACACATATCCATGCCATATGTGCAGCAGAACCTTTCTCAAACGATCCTCCCTTTACTATCATCTCAAGATCCATGCCACAAGCAATGAGGTGAGTATTGTTTGGTAAGTTATAAGTCATTGTGAATCACCCCTTGCTTTGTATTCTCATAATCATGTTTTACACTTCATGTATGATGGTCATAAAACTAGGGAACCAGGAATTTGCTTTTGAGTGTATTCCTAGATCTCTTAACTTGAACTACTAGAAGCACTGCATAGTACTTGGAATGTACTCTCTGGAAAGGAAAAGATCAGAGACCTGATAATGTATACAAAGAAAATCATTACAGGTCAGATCCTTGATCAAGCAAGTTAGGTAAGGAAAAATTAGTTATCAGATATTTGCGAGCGGACTTGTCAGAGGTTGGGTATATGGAAGACGAAGTAAACCAAAGAATTGGTGAGTGGAAAAAGGTGGGTGGTGCATTGAGGTATCTGTGTGAGATGAGGCAAAGGACATTATCTATGGAGGCAAAGAAGAGAATGTATGACAGTACATGTATACTGATACCAACATTCTTATATGGGTGTGAAGCATGGGTTGTGAATGTTGCATTGAGAAGGAGGCTGGAGGCAGTGGTGATGATGTGTCTGAGGGCAATGTGTGATGTAAATATTATGCAGAGAATTCGTAGCCTGGAAATGAGGAGAAGGTGCAGAGCTGCTAAAAGCATTATTCAGAGGGCTGAGGAGGAATTGAGGTGATTTGGTCATTTAGAGAGGATGGAGCAAAATAGGATAACTTGGAGGGGTGTATAAATTTGTAGTGGAGGGAAGGCGGAATAGGGATTGTCTTAGGAAAGGATGGAGGAAGAAGGGGTAAAGGAGGTTTTGTGTGTAAGGGGCTTGGACATACAACAGGCATGTGTGAGCATGTTAGATAATGAGTGGAGACGAATGATGTTTGGGACTTGACGAGCTGTTGGAGTGTGAGCATTCAGGGAACCCAGTTAGCCGGACTTGAGTCCTGGAGGTGGGAAGTACTGTGCCTGCACTCTTAAGGGGGATTTTGGGATACATATTTGCTGTTTAGAGTGACATCTAAACTGCGTGCCTCTGACAAGACAATGATAGTGCGAATGATGGTGAAAGTGTTTCATTTTCAGATCACCCTGCCACAGTGGGAAAGAGCCGGCTTGTTAAAAAAAAAAAAAAACTATGGTTAAATATTTCACACAAAAATATTTTGGGCAACATAGATTCATCATGTTAGACTTTTACCATCATTCTTAAAACTAAATAAGGGATAAATTCATGTACTATACAAATTTGAATTTTAAGTAATTACAGTGGTACCCCGAGTTTTGGCCATAATTTGCTCCAGAAAGCTGCTCGAGTGCTGTTACCAAACAAATTTGTTCCCATAAGGAATAATGTAAATTAGATTAGTCCGTCTCAGACCCCCAAAAATACTCTTACAGAAGCACTACGATAATACACTTACATAATTGTTCGAGTTGGGAGCTGTATGAAACTCAGGGTACCACCGTATTACAGTGGACCCTCAGCTAACGATATTAATCCGTTCCTGAAAGCTTATCGTATGCTGAAATTATCATTAGCTGAATAATTTTCCCCATAAGAAATAATGGAAATTAAATTAATCCGTGCAAGACACCCCAAAGTATGAAAAAAAAAAATTTTACCACATGAAATATTAATTTTAATACACACAAACTGACACTTACCTTTATTGAAGATCTGGTGATGATTGATGGGATGGGAGGAGAGGAGAGTGTGGAAGTTGTTAATGTTTAGATGGGGAATCCCCTTCTATTAGGACTTGAGGTATCAAGTCCTTTTCCGGGGTTACTTCCCTTCTTCTTTTAATGCCACTAGGACCAGCTTGAGAGTCACTGGACCTCTGTCGCACAACATATCTGTCCATAGAGGCCTGTACCTCTCGTTCCTTTATGATTTGTCGAAAGTGGTTCACAACATTGTCATTGTAATAGTCACCAGCACGGCTTGCAATACACATAGGCAACAGTTAGGCAACTTTATTCCGAAACTTTTCGCCTACACAGTAGGCTTCTTCAGTCGAATACAGAAAGTAGGCAGGAACAGTAGAGATGTGAAGACGATGTAATCAGTCCATCACCCTTGAAGTTGTAGAATTTGAGATTGTCAGTCCCTCAGCCTGGAGAAGTTCAGTTCCATAGTCAGGAACTGTCTGAAGATCAAGCGACAGTGCGGAGACTTAAATACTGTCAGTATTTAAGTCTCCGCACTGTCACTGTCTTACCTACCAACCTGTCGGTATTGTATACCATTTTGATGTTTGGCTTGCAATAGCTGTGTGAGGGTGATTTTCATCCATATTTCATCCATAAAGGTTTGCACTTTAACCCTTTGACTGTTTCAGGCCCCTCTCTGAAACTGTCATTCTATGTCGCCAAATATTCAAAAAAAAAAATTATTTTTTCTTATGAAAATGTTAAGATTATTTTTCTGAGTGTTTTAGTCCAAAAAAAAAATTTTTGCCATCGGTACTTACCGAGATATAGAGCCGTGAAGTTTGCAGAAAATGAGCCGCGTATGGCAACAGCGGCGACTGCCGCTCACCCGGTAAACTTTAGTTTACTTGTATTTGAAGGTTTGTTGTTTTTTTCACTATTTTATTTTTTCACATAACTTATGTGGCCTATGAGACCAAAGTAAGGTGCAATGTATATATATACACTCGTTGCATACAACACAATAAGCACACAAACATAATTATCAATATATTGTTTACAAAACTTGTTTACAAAAACAAACAAACAAACAAACAAACAAACAAACAAACATAATAATAATAATAATAATTCTTCTTCTTCTTCTTCTTCTTCTTCTTCTTCTTCTTCTTCTTCTTCTTCTTCTTCTTCTTCTTCTTCTTCTTCTTCTTCTTCTTCTTCTTCTTCTCCTCCTCCTCCTCCTCCTCCTCCTCCTCCTCCTCCTACTCCTCCTCCTCATCCTCCTCCTCCTCCTCCTCCTCCTCCTACTCCTCCTCCTCCTCCTCCTCCTCCTCCTCCTCCTCCTCCTTCTCCTCCTCCTTCTTCTCCTTCTTCTTCTCCTCCTTCTCCTTCTTCCTCTTTTTCTTCTCCTTCTTCTGCTTCTCCTCCTTCTTCCTCTCCTCTTCCTCTTCCTTCTTCTTCTCCTCCTTCTTCTTCTCCTCCTTCTTCTTCTCCTCCTTCTTCTTCTCCTCCTTCTTCTTCTCCTCCTTCTTCTTCTCCTCCTTCTTCTTCTCCTCCTTCTTCTTCTCCTCCTTCTTCTTCTCCTCCTTCTTCTTCTCCTCCTTCTTCTTCTCCTCCTTCTTCTTCTCCTCCTTCTTCTTCTCCTCCTTCTTCTTCTCCTCCTCCTTCTTCTCCTCCTCCTTCTTCTTCTCCTCCTTCTTCTTCTCCTCCTTCTTCTTCTCCTCCTTCTTCTTCTCCTCCTTCTTCTTCTCCTCCTTCTTCTTCTCCTCCTTCTTCTTCTCCTCCTTCTTCTTCTCCTCCTTCTTCTTCTCCTCCTCCTTCTTCTCCTCCTTCTTCTTCTCCTCCTTCTTCTTCTCCTCCTTCTTCTTCTCCTCCTTCTTCTCCTCCTTCTTCTCCTCCTTCTTCTCCTCCTTCTTCTCCTCCTTCTTCTCCTTCTTCTTCTCCTTCTTCTTCTCCTTCTTCTTCTCCTTCTTCTCCTCCTTCTTCTCCTCCTTCTTCTTCTCCTCCTTCTTCTTCTCCTCCTCCTTCTCCTCCTTCTCCTCCTTCTCCTCCTTCTTCTCCTCCTCCTTCTCCTCCTCCTTCTTCTCCTCCTTCTTCTTCTCCTCCTTCTTCTTCTCCTCCTTCTTCTTCTCCTCCTTCTTCTTCTCCTCCTCCTTCTCCTCCTCCTTCTTCTCCTCCTCCTTCTTCTCCTTCTTCTTCTCCTCCTTCTTCTTCTCCTCCTCCTTCTCCTCCTCCTTCTCCTCCTCCTTCTCCTCCTTCTCCCCCTCCTCCTTGTGTGGGAGTGTGTGGCTTATAATTGTTTTGAGTCAGAAGTCGGCAGCTGTCAAAGTGACATATTATCTCATTAGTCACTACCCCTACCGCCTGTCAAAACAATGGGGTCGGATGCTGCTTCCCCTCCTCCATTCTATCTAATTATCTTTCTCCCTCATTCTATATCTTTCAATCTGTCTCTCTTTCTGTCTGCCTATCTCTGTCTCACAGGTACACATAAATACAAGTATACATAGTGTAAATTACCTAGGATAACCCAAGAAATCCAGACAAAGTGCTATACTCTGCTTGAAGATGTGAGTAAACGTGATGACACAGTCTTGTGGCTCTCTCTGAGACAGAGAGCTAGATGGACAGACAGGGAGCTTGACAGACAGACAAATAGACAGACAGAAATGTTTGTGTACCAGCAAAAACAAAGGGAGGCGATGGTCATGTAATATTACCCTCCTTTACGCTCATCAAAGTCAGCTCTTATCAGATGTTATCTCCCCTTATCTTGTCACTGTCATGGGGTGGACTTTTTTTTTTCTTGCTTCAAGGGAACAATATTATTACATCTTCTTCTTCCTCCTCCTCCTCCTCCTCCTCTTCTCCTCCTCCTCCTCCTCCTCCTCCTCCTCCTCCTCCTCTTCCTTCCCTCCTCCTCCTCCTCCTCCTCCTCTTCCTCCCCTCCTCCCCCTCCTCCTCCTCCATTGCTTTTGGTCTCAAACTCCTCCAAATCATGAAATTGATCTTCACTGACACTTCCATCTGTGTTAGAGCATCACTTGGGAAGAGAAGAGTCCCAGATTTGCTGGGGAATCACATATTTCTTACCACTAGACATGCTGAAAAATGACAACTGAAATGGCATTCCCACAATGCACCACTGGCTCCCCGATTTTTTTTATATGGTGCACACTGACCATGGAGACCCATTCTCTCACATGTGGGCCTAGCAGCTTTCTCCTGCTTGATTTGAAGCTGCTAGAATTTATGCGTATAAATACGTCAGAAACATTGGCTCTTAAGACGTATTTATACGTCGGAAACAGTCAAAGGGTTAAGCCACATTGCACACATTTCCTTAATCTTTGAAGTAGGCAACTTCTTCAATTTCTCTATCCCCTCCTCCGAAGCAGTTTCCTCAGGTCTGGCCTCTTGCTGTTGAAGATGATCTTGCAGCTCATCAGTGGTTAATTCTTCATTGTCCTCCTCCACCAACTCTTCCACATCCTCTCCACTAACCTCCAACCCCAAGGACTTCCCCAATGCCACAATTGATTCCACAACTGTCATACACTTCTCACGGTTAGCCTCAAATCCTTCAAAATCCCTTTTTTTCTACACATTCTAGCCACAGTTTCTTCCAAGCAGAGTTCAAGGACCTCTTAGTCACTCCCTCCCAAGCCTTACCTATAATGTTTACACAATTGAGGATGCTAAAGTGATCTCTTCAAAACTCTCTTAGAGTCAGTCGAGTGTCTGTGGTCACTACAAAGCACTTTTGAAGCATAGCTTTTGTGTAGAGTTTTTTGAAGTTTGAAATGACCTGCTGGTCCATGGGCTGCAGGAGAGGAGTGGTATTAGGAGGCAAAAACTTGACCTTAATGAAGCTCATGTCCCCAGAAAGTCGCTCTGCCAAGTCTGAAGGATGACCAGGAGCATTGTCTAATACCAGGAGGCACTTCAGGTCCAATTTATTTTCCAGGAGGTAATTTTTCACAGTGGGGGCAAATACATGGTGTAACCAGTCATAGAAAAAGTCCCTAGTGACCCATGCCTTACTGTTTGCCCTCCACATCACACACAAATTAGCCTTGAGGACATTCTTTCTCCAGAACTCTCTGGGAGTTTCAGAGTGATACACCAATAAAGGCTTCACTTTGCAATCACCACTAGCATTAGCACACATCAAAAGAGTAAGCCTGTCTTTCATAGGCTTATGTCCTGGGAGTGCCTTTTCCTCCTGAGTAATGTAGGTCCTGTTTCGCATTTTCTTCCAAAACAGGCCTGTTTCATCGCAATTAAACACTTGTTCAGGTTTCAAGTCTTCACTGTCTATGTAATCCTTGAATTCCTTCACATGTTTTTCAGCCACTTTTTGGTCCGAACTGGCAGCCTCACCATGCCTTATCACACTATGTATGCCACTATGATTCTTAAATTTCTCAAACCAACCTTTGTTGGCCTTAAATTCACTCACATCACCACTAGTTGCAGGCATTTTTCTAATTAAATCGTCATGCAGCTTCCTGGCCTTTTCATATATGATCACTTGAGAGATGCTATCTCCTGCTATCTGTTTTTCGTTTATCCACACCAGTAACAGTCTCTCAACATCTTCGAGTACTTGCGATCTCTTATTCGAAAAAGTTGCACCTTTTGCAAGAACAGCTTCCTTGATTGTCGTTTTCTTGGCCACAATAGCAGCTATGGTTGACTGGGGTTTGGTATACAACCTGGCCAGCTCCGAGACATGCACTCCACTTTCGTACTTAGCAATTATCTCTTTCTTCATATCCATAGTAATTCTCACCCTTTTTTCTGCAGGGTTGGCACTAGAAGCTTTCTTGGGGCCCATGGTGACTTATTTTGCAGGTACAATCACTAAAAATGCTGTGATAATATGAAATGTTCCAATTGTATGCGTGGATGCGACCGCACTGGCTGGCTTGTAAACACTGGCACCCACAGGACAACTGAGGCGCACTCAGGCCACACGTGGACGCATCTCGTACGAATCGTGTAGGGCGAGTTTTTTAGCGTTAGCTGAGGCAAAATTTTTGCATTAAAATGTATCGTATGCTGGATTTAACGTAAGGTGATGCCATCGTATGCTGAGGGTCCACTGTACTTTAATAGATATTTAGTAATTTTTTGTACTTTATAATATCTGTTCTTTGACTAATAATAATTTATGATTTCCACAGCATGTATGTCAAAAGTGTGGCGTGTTTTGTAAGGGTAACGAAAGCTACAGCTTACATATGGCTGAGCACTTTAAAGCCACCAGCTTCCACTGTCATATATGTACAGCTTGTTTCAGGCGGCGGCAGCAGTACGATGACCATCTTAAGGTATGTGATACTGTATATGCATTTGTTCATGTTTTGCATATAATATTCACTGAATTTTGAATGTGTGAAATTGTAGCAACAGCTGACAAGTAGTAATAAAAAAAGACTCAAGAAAAGACAAGAACAAGGGTAGTCTTGCTGTGATGACTGACAAAAACTTATTTTAGGAACAATTATAGTGATAGCAAAACAAGTGACATTGCAGTTTTTTTTTTTTAACACACAGGCTGTCTCCCACCGAGGTAGGGTAACCTGACAAAGAAGTAACACATTCACCATCACTCTATCACTGTGTTACCAGAGCCTTGCTGACATTATAGCTCAGATGCCCACACTAGTTGGATGTCCAAGCCCCTCATATACAAAACCTTTTTTACCTCCTTCCAACCTTTCTTAGGACAACCCTATCCCTCCTCCTTTCTATCACAGATTTATACACCCTCCACACGCCGCCCTCAAACATGACATCTCTGCCTCCAGCCTCCTTCTCGCTGCAATGTTTTAAAAACCATGCTTCACACTCATATAAGAGTGTTGGTACCACTGTACTCTGGTACATTTTCCTTTTTGCCTCCATGGATAAGAGTGATAAATGATTTGGTTTAAAAAACTGACAAATTGAAGAGTGAGACACTTGTACAACATTTGGGAATCTTTACTGAGGAAACATTTCGCCAGCCAGTGGCTTCTTCAATCCAGTACAGAGAAGAATGGTAGAAAAAGGGGAGGAAACTGAACACACCAATTCCTCAGCCTGGAATCAGTATGTTCAGTCCATCAGTCTTGAAGAAAGTACAGCATATGCTCAAAGAAGTGGCTTATATACTTCAGTCAGGTGAGTTGAAGCAGGAGGCAGTGGAGTCACAGTGGAAATATCCATTAGTGTAAGTAGGTTAATGCTTGTCTAACCTGTGGATGTTACCTACTTACTCTAGTGGATACTTTCATTATGACTCTGCCTCCTCCTGCTTCAACTCACCTGACTGCAGTATATAAGCCACCTCTCTGAGCACATGCTCTACTTTCTTCAAGGCTGATGGACTGAACACATCAATTCCAAACTGAGGGACTGATTACCTCAATTTCCTCCTATTTTTCTACCATTCTTCTTCTTTATATTGGATTGAAGAAGCCACTGACTGGCAAAATGTTTCCTCAATAAAGATCCCCAAATGTTGCACAAGTGTCTCATTCTTCTTTATGGACAAGGTTCTTTGTCTCCACAGATGCCTTAGTGCACCAACCACCTTTTTTTTTCCTCATCAGTTCCATGGTTCACCTTATCTTTCGTAGACCCATCTACCAACAAGTCCACTCCCAAATATCTGAACACATTCACTTCCTCCATACTTCCTTCTTCCAATCTAATATCCACTCTTGCATTACTTAATTTTTTGTTACTCGTTACCTTGTTCTTTCCCGTGTTCACCTCTAATTTCCATTTACATATCCTCCTAAATTCATCTACCAACCTTTACAGCTTCTCTTCAGAATCTCACAAAAACACTGGCAAACAGCAATTCTGACAGCTCCCACTTCATATTAGATTCTTTGTCTTTTAACCCCAAACCTCTCCCCAACACCCTAGTACATATTCACTTTCTTTGCAACCCCATCTGTTAGTATGTTAAACAACCACAGTGACATCATGCATCCCTGTCTAAGGCCTGCTTTTACTAGAAAATAATCTCCCACTCCCTCTCCTACATACTCTAATCTGAGCCTCACTATCCCCATAAAATCTCTTTACTGCTTTAAGTTACCTACCACATATTCCATACACTTGCAATATCTTCCACATTGCTTCCCTCTCCACCCTATCATATCACTTTTTAAAGTCCATAAATGCAATGAAAAATTCCTTTCCTTTATCTAAATGTTGTTCACTTATTTATGTTTCAATGTAAACACTTGGTCTACACATCCCCTACCATTCTTAAAACCTCCTTGTTCGTCTTCAAGCCTGCTTTCTGTCTTACCCTTAATTCTTTAAGTAATAACACTACCAAATACTTTATTAGTATACTTAACTCTTAAACTCTCTTTTATCCTCTCTTCCTTTATACAAAGGAGTTATGCACACTGCTAATCCCAGCGTACGTTCCCCCTTCATACATTTATTGAACAACTGCACCAACCACTCCAAAATTATATCTCCACCTGCTTTTAACTTCTCTGTTTTGATCCCATCAATCCCAGTTGCTTATTTTTCAATTTGTCTACCCGGGTTTTAGTTTTTCCTTCTGTTTATCAATCCCTTTAATCCAATTTCTCTCTATTGTTGTTGCTGTTGTTTGGTGTGAAGGCAAACCGATGTATTGATTAGGTGCTCTCAGCCATTATTTGAATAAAGGCTCTGCTGTTTTGTTATTTTACCTCAAAATCTGCATAGTCTCAACTCTAATTTTTTTTAACTTGGAAAATGTATAAATCTGTAGTGGAAGGAGGGTAGGGTAGGGGTTGGCCTAGGAAAGATTGTAGTGAGGGGATAAGGGAGGTTTTTGTGTGTGAGGGGCCTGGACTTCTAGGAAGTGTGTGTGAGCGTGTTAGATAAGAGCGAATGGAGACAAATGGTTTTTATGACTTGACGTGCTGAAGGGATTCAGGGAAACCGGCAAGCTGGACTTAAGTTCTTGAGGTGGGAAGTACAGTGCCTGCATTCTGAAGGAGGAGTGTTGATGTTGCAGTTTCTTAACTGTAGTATAAGCACACCTCTGACAAGACAGTGATAGAGTGAATGATGATGAAAGTGTGGGAAATGGCATATGTGTTAAAAAAAATCCCTTACTTTAAGTGGAAAAATCCTTCCACCATGAGCTATGTATGTTGTAAGGGGCAACTAAAATTCCGGAAGCTAGGGGCTAGTAACCCCCTCCTCCTATACAAATTATGAAATGTAAAAAGACAGTTTTTTTCTTCAGATTTCAATCACTTTGTCACAGTGGGAGATGGGCATTGTGTTTAAAAAATTCCCTTACATTTTAGGGGACACAACAAGAAGTATTTTACTCTACTTCCTTCATCACAACAGGTAGAAAGTGTCCTGTCTCTAAGCAGGAGGGGATACCTGTGGACTGTACATAATATGTTGCAAATAGCAGGTCAGTGACCTGCTATTTGCTGATGACTGCGCCCTCAATGCTGCTTCAGAAGCCGCCATGCGGCACAGTGTTGACAAGTTCTCTGACGCCTGCAACAACTTCGGGCTGACAATCAGTACAACGAAGACTGAAGTGATGCACCAGCCTGCTCCGGGAAAGACGTATGTTGAGACAAACATCACCATCAACGGGCAGCGACTGAACGCCGTAGACAAATTCACCTACCTCGGCAGTACCCTTTCCAGAAACGTTGACATCGATGATGAGGTGAATGCCAGACTTGCCAAAGCCAGTGCCACCTTCGGCAGGCTCCACAAGAATGTATGGAACCGAAGAGGCATCACCACAAGCACCAAGATCAAGGTGTACAGAGCCATAGTCCTCACCACACTTCTCTATGGCTGCAAAACCTGGACTGTCTACAAACATCACGCCAGAAAGTTGAACCCCTTTCACACCACATGGCTCAGAAAAATTCTCGGCATCAAATGGCAAGATAAGATCCCAGACACAGAAGTGCTGACTACAGCTGGCCTGCCTAGCATCTACACCATCCTAATGCAGACACAGCTTCGCTGGGCAGGTCACGTTGCTCGCATGCCAGACCACCGGCTGCCAAAGAAGCTCTTGTTTGGCGAACTGCAGCATGGAAAGCGTTCTCAAGGAGACCAAAAGAAGCGCTACAAGGACACCCTTAAGACTGCTCTGAAAGCTTTCAACATCAACCACACCATGTGGGAGCTGATAGCTCAGGACAGGAATGACTGGCGAGCAGTTGTCCAGAAAGGGGCAACATCCTGCAAGGCAAGCAGAATCTCACTAGCTGAGCAGCGCAGGCAGGCGAGGAAGACCAGAGCCATCAGACCCCTCGATGCCGCCACCCTTCCCTGTCCACACTGCCAGAGAACGTTTCGTGCACGGATTGGCTTGACAAGTCATCTGCGTACCCACCAACTTCGACCCCAGGATGACTAGATGGTCCTCATCGAATCGACGGACAAACAACAACAACAACAACATAATATGTTTAAATTTTTTTTTAACTGGCTTGTGACTGAAATCCCAACCAGTATGCATACATAGTATGCAGAGAACGTAAAAAGAAATTAGAATGCAGCATGGTATTATGAAATTTATTATTCATAGAGCAGAACATTTAATAAGGTAATTTGGTCATGTAGGAAGAATGGAGCAAAATAATGTTTGTTGATTCAGAGGAACATGCAAATTTGGGGTGAATAGGAGGAAGTACAGTGGACCCTCCCTTTTCGTCGACCTCCGGTATCGCTGATTTCCATTTTCACCGACTTTTTTTTTTCATAAAAATATTGGTTCCGTTTTTGTCGGTTTCCTTCATTTTCGTCAGTGGTATGGAACCTGTCCAGTGCCCAGCATGCAGACAAAGCCGCCTCCCACACGTATCTCAGGCAGTGTCACGTTGTTTCTCGGTGAGTAAACATATCCTGCAAGGTCATACGTAACATTTCGTAATAAAAATCCATTTTTTTGGCACTTGCTTATTGTGTGACTGCTAAATAAGCCACCATGGCCCCAAAGAAAGCTCCTAGTGCCAGTCCTTTGGTAAAGAAAGTGAGGAACACCGTAGAAATGAAAAAAGAAATCGACCGAAAATACGATAGTGGCATACGCATTGCTGAACTCGGCAGGATGTATGGGAAGGCGCCATCAACCATCAGCTCCATTGTGGTAAAGAGAAAAGAAATCATGGAAGCTGATGTTGCGAAAGGGGTGAATGCGATAACCAGAGATCCCAGACCTTTGAAGAAGTGGAGAAATTGTTGTTGGTGTGGATCAGAGAGAAAGAGTTAGCAGGAGATAGTGTTGTGCAGTCGACAATTTGTGAAAAGGCAAGGCAGTTGCATGACAATCTCATAAAGAAACTGCCTGAAACAAGTGTTAATGTTGGTGAATTTAAGGCCATCAAAGGCTGGCTCGAAAAATTCAAGAAGCAAAGTGGCATACAGCATTGTAAGGTATGGTGAGGGTGCCAGTTCACACAAATATACAGCTGAAAAATTCATGCGGGAATTCAAAGACTTTGTAGAGGCTGAAAAATTCCAACCCCAACAAGTGTTCAATTGTGACGAAACAGGCCTGTTTTTGAAGAAAATGCCAAAGAGGACCTACATCACACAGGAAGAAAAGGCACTCCCATGACACAAGCCTATAAAAGACAGGCTAACTCTCTTGTTGTGTGGTAATGCTAGTGGGGATTTCAAAGTGAAGTCTTTACTGGTGTATCACTCTGAAAATCCCAGAGTGTTCAAGAAAAACAGTGTTGTCAAGAGTAAATTGTGTGTGATGTGGAAGGCTAACAGTAAGGCATGGGTCACTAGGGAAATTTTCCTGGAATGGTTCAATGAAGTGTTTGGCCCGAGTGTGGAGAAATACCTCCTGGATAATAAACTGCCACTCCAGTGCCTCCTGTTAACCTTTAAACTGTCCACACGTAGATCTATGTTCACATGCGGGGGGCTCCGAACGTAGTTCAGCGTTTTATTTTTCATTCCTTCAAATTTGGTGCGATAGGCCTGAGTCGCCTAGACATGAAAGAATGGGTCTGTGCACTCAGTGTGCGCAGTATGAAAAACATCAGGAACCACTTAGTACCTTGTGGGAGCACCAGTTCAGTTGAGCGCCAGCTAGAGCAAATAGCGTGGCAAACACCAGGGATTCATTGATGTCATGTCATATTATCACTCACATTTTTAACCCTTTCAGGGTCGAGGATCCCCTTCCTAAACTTGTTCTCAGGATCGAAAATTTTTTGAAAAAAAAAAAATTATTTTTTCTTATGAAATGATAGAGAATCTTTTCCCAATCACAATGACACCAAAAGTATGAAATTTGCTGGAAAACTTACAGAAATATGCTCTTGCGAAGTTAGCGGTCTTGACGATGTTTATGCATCGGCGATTTCGCCCAATTTGAGACCTATTTTCGGCCAGTTCCAATGTACCAGTCGGCAAAAGTTGTAGCTATTTCGCTAGAATTCCATTTGTTCTATCAAATGAGTACAAGAAACCACCCATTTACTGATTTCAGTTTTCCAATAAAGTGGTCAGAAATTGGCAATTTTGCCAATTTCACGCAAATTTCAAATGCCAATTTCAAAATAGGGTCCATAATAAACAACACAGACATTCCTGGCACTAAAATAACATTTTCTCTGTTCATTAGTTATATCTCCAGGCCCCTCTTACATTTCTATTACTTTCCACTTTGAATTTTTATTCTCACTAAAAATAGAGGATTTACTGTTATGCAGATTACTGCATTAGTGTAAAAATCGTATAAATAATATCAGCGCACTTGTGAAAGAATATTAGACTCACCAGTTGGCATGTATTGGACGTGTGGCATGATTTGTTTACTTTTGAACATTGGCAAAAATTGAACATTTCTGCTACTTTGAGCTCAATTTCAAGGTACTTTTCCTTGTGAAACCAATCAAAATCATCTCAATTTCTGTAATATGTTTTCCATTCTGTAAAATGAGACCAAGAAAATGAGAATACAACCATAATTACCATACAAAAATACACTTCAAAGTCGCTGTTTTGAACGGAAAACACAAATTTTTTTTTTCTCATTATGCACTGTGTGCCGCAGGATTTTTTATACTGTGCACACTGACCACACAGACCCATTCTTTCATGTGAAAGCCTACGAGCTTTCTCGCTAGATTTGAAGGCGCTAGAATTTACGCGTACTAGTACAGCACCAACCCTGGTGTGCAAGCCATACTAGTATGACACCGACCCTGAAAGGGTTAAGAAGAAAGTAAAAATAGATTAGATAAATGCATGAGTGGGTGTGGGTGGGTGTGAGTTAGACCTGACAAACTTGTGCTACTAGGTCAGACACCGTGCTCCTTCTTTCAGTGGATGTGACCTGACTTGGTGAGTCATTGGTCTAAGCAGGGGGGGGTGACATGGACCTGTCTTGCATGGGCCAGTAGGCCTACTGCAGTGTTCCTTCTTTTTTATATTGTAATGTATTCGGCTGGCTTTGGCTGTCTCGGTCTGTATCTCTCTGTCTATATCTCTTGTCTATCTCTGTCTCTCACATGTACTCATAAATGCAGTTATTATACATATGTAAATTACTTAGGATAACCCAAAAATTCCAGGCCAAGTGCTATACAGAGTTTGTAGGTATAAGACATAAATAAACATGACCACACACAGAAGACAGAAAGGCAGATAAGCTGAACTAGACAGATAGATAAACAGAGCTAGGCAGAGACAGATCAATAGACAGACAGATGGATGTACAGGTGGAAGTCTTTGAAACATGGTGTCATGCGCAGTGGTGTTTTACACTCCTCACTGCATTGTGGAGTGTCTCTGCATTGTTGTGGGCTTTTTTTTTTTTTTTGTATGTGCACAGACAAAACACCTCTTCTGAGCCTTTTTTTTCAAAGCAGTAGCAGGCAGTTGTATTAGGAAGTGATCACCATGCTTCAGATGAGAAGGTAGTTGTTGATAATTTAGTGGGTGGTTTTCTATTGTAGGTGTTGTTCCTTGGTACTTGAATACTATTTGTCTGATGATAGACAAACAAAATTCGGCATATGATGGTTTGTTTCTGGTCCTCATCTTATACATATTATAAGCATTGAGCATGGAAATGTCCAGAAGATGGAAAAAGAGTTTTATGTACCACTTATAACTCTTGCGAACACAATCAGCAAACTCAATCTGCATGTCACATTTGTCCAGTGAGCGCATATTGAGGGTGTAATCAATCACAGCTGCAGGTTCATTGCTTTTTCTATGCTGCCTGCCAGTGTTTGTGAATTTCGTTAGGGTGAACTGATGACAACAGTGTGACATCTCGTTTGTCATGCCACTGAAATGCCATAATGTCATTGGCAGCAAACGCCTGCACCTCACCTCTACGAGTGCCAGCGTCAAACCTGGGCATATGTTTACAATTTGCACGCACTCTGCCACACACCTGTCATGTTCACTCGCAAAAAATCACTGAGTGAGGGGCTTGTGTACCAGTTATCAGTATATAATGTATGCCCCTTACCAAGGTATGGTTCTATCATTGTTCTAACCACATCACCAGAGATGCCCAATAACTTCCTGGTATTTTGCAATGTATAACTTCCAGTGTATACAATAATATCCATTACAAGACCACTGTAACAATCACAAGGCACAAACAACTTTATACCGAAGCGTTTCCTCTTGCTTTGTATGTACTGCTTGAAAGCGAGTCTTCCTTTGAACAGAATCAAAGACTCGTCAATTACAAGCTTCCTGAAGGGATAAAAATACATGTTGAATTTCTCTTTCAGATACACAAACGCATTCCTAATCTTATATAACCTGTCATTTCTGTCAGGCCTGGTTTTGTCTGAGAAGTGAAGCATACGTAATAGTAGCATAAATCGATTCACTCCCATTATATCACTGAAACCTGGGGTTGCAATCAGGCGGTCTGTTGACCAGTATGATTTCAAACTGTGCTTATACACATGTGGCATAAGCACTATTGTGGCAAAGAAAAGATACATCTCAGCCACAGTTGTCTCCTTCCACCTGTGTAGCCGTGAGCTTGGTGAAAGTATTGTGTTTGCCATGGTGTACTTGTATTATCTGTTGCTTTCACTGACAATAATTTTCATCGGGGTTGGTCAAAGAATAACTCGAAACATTCCAGTTCAGTGGCATTGTTCCCCTGTGTACAACATGGCTGTATTCCACTTTGGCTTTCATCAAACTGGTGGGGATTTGGAACAAAATTGACAGCTTCCTGCCAATCCCAGGTGCGGTCTGCTGGTGGGTACTGGACAATGACAGGTGGTTGTGGTTGTAGAGGTTGCGGTTGTGGTTGTGGAGGATGGTGTGGTGGGTGGGTGGGGGATGATGGCCTTTGTTGTAGATCAGCTGAGGCAGCGGCGTGGGTGGCAGCATGGCCCACTGCTGGTGCCTCACTGCCGGCACCACCACTACCACCACCATGCACATTTTCCATCCCGATTGCAACACTATCATCGTCATTTTCACTGTCTGTTCCTGTTGTACAGCCACGGGATGTACTCCGAGATGTACTCCTTCCCCTTGGAATAGCATATGGCACACTACCAGAGCGCATATATCGTCGTATATACTGACGCTTCACTGGAGAATATTCCACTTCACTATCACTATTGGAACTGGTTTCAAGAGCTTGTAATTCATATTCATTATCATTTCCAATGCTCACATCTGATTCTGGGATTTGGGAAAATAGGAGTTTCCTCTTTGATTCTGGTACAACTGAACATGAACAAGACGGCCCAGCAGCAGAGGTGGAAGGCTGAGGGTCGTCTGGGTTTTCCTCACTATTACTGATATTATGGTCATTAGTTTTGGTCAAAACCTCACCAAAACCTTGAAACCCATCTTCACTGGCACTTCCATCTGTATTAGAACTGTCAATGGGGAACAAAAGTGTCCCAATTCACCGAGGAGTGAGGAGCTTCTTAACGCGAGGCATGGCGAACAACGTCTACTAAAATGGCATTCCCACAATGCGCCACTGGGCCCCAGATTTTTTTTCTACTGCACACACCGACCACACACACCCATTCTCTCACACCTAGACCTACCAGCCTTTTCCCGCGAGATTTGAAGGCGCTAGAATTTATGCGTACTAGTATGTCATGGACACTGGCGCATAAGCCGTACTAGTATGGCTGAAACCCTGAAAGGGTTAATTTAAAAACAAAAAAAACATTTTTTTTATTTTTCAAAATATTCGGAGCGCCACACAGGTGAACATAGATCTACATTTATACAGTTTAAGGGTTAATGGACAGTGCTCCTTCTCATCCTCCAGATTTGGAAGACCAATTGTCTAAGGAATTCAGTTTTGTAACAGTGAAGTTCTTGTCTCCTAACACTACTCCTCTCATCCAGCCCATGGACCAGCAGATCATTGCAAACTTCAAAAAACTGTACACCAAGTCAATGTTTCAAAGGTGCTTTAACATAACCTCAGACTCTGAGTTGACCCTAAGAGAGTTCTAGAGGAATCACTTCAATATTTTCTATTGCATAAGCCTTATAGATAAGGCTTGGCAGGGAGTGACTTCCAGGACGATGACCTCTGCATGGGAAAAATTGTGGCCAGATTGTGTCCAAAAGAAGGATTTTGAAGGGTTTGAGGCTGACCCTGTTGACCCTACACCTGTTGTGCAATCATTTGTGGCATTGGGGAATTCCAAGGGGTTGGATGTGAGTGGCCAGGATGTGGAAGAGTTGGTGGAGGACCACAATCAAGAGCTAACCGCTGATGAGCTGCAAGAGCTTCATCTGCAACAGCAACAGACCACAGCTCAAGAAATTGCTTCAGAGGAGGAGGAAGAGAGAAGAAAGAAGGTGCCTTCTTCAAAGATTAAGGAGATTTGTGCAATGTGGAATAAAGTGCATTCATTTGTGGAGGAACATCACCCTGAGAAAGCTGTTGCAATCCATGCTGGCAACTTTTACAGTGACAATGCCATGTCCCATTTTAGGCAAATCTTAAAGAGATGCCAGAAACAGACCTATCTGGACATATATTTTGTGCGACGGGTCCAGTGACTCGCAAGCTGGTCCTAGTGGCATTAAAAAACAAAGGAGGGAAGTGACCCCAGATAAGGACTTGGTACCTAGAGTCCTTCTGGAGGGGGATTCCCCTTCCAAACAATAACCTCTCTTCCCTCTCCCCTCCTCCCTGTCCTCCATCCATCAACAACAGCCTTCAATAAAGGTAAGTGTCATGTTGCATGTTCATTGTTTTGTGTATGTAAATCTATCTTTAGGGTAGAAAAAATTTTTTTGTTACTACTTCTGGGTGTCTAGAACAGATTACAGTGGGCCCCTGACTTACGATGACCGAAACCTACGATAAAACCAACTTACGATGCTTGTCAGCATAAAAATTTGACCCTGACCTACGTTGAAAAACTCGACTTACATCATTCGTCCCGTACGCGTCCACGCATCTGGCTGGCCTGAGCGCGCCTCAGCTGGCCTGCCTTCAGTTAGTGTGCCAATGTTTACAAGCCAGTGTGGTTGTTTCCATGCATACATTCAGAACATTTTGTATTATTCCAGTGTTTTTAGTGCTTGTAACTGCTAAATAAGCCACCATGGGCCCAAAGAAAGCTTCTAGTGCAAACCCTGTGGTAAAAAGGGTGAAAATTACTATTGAAATGAAGAAAGAGATAATAAGTTTCAAAGTGGAGTGCATGCCTCTGAGCTGGCCAGGTTGTACAACAAACCCCAGTCAACCATCGCTACTATCCTGGCCAACAAAGAGGCAATCAAGGAAGCTGTTGTTGCAAAAGGTGCAAGTATCTTTACGAAACACAGATCGCAAGTACTCGAATATGTTGAGAGACTGTTATTGGTGTGGATAAACGAAAAACAGATAGCAGTAGATAGCATCTCTCAAGCGATCATATGTGAAAAGGCAAGGCAGTTGCATGACGATTTAATTAAAAAAATGCCTGCAACTAGTGGTGATGTGAGTGAATTTAAGGCCAGCAAAGGTTGGTTTGAGAGATTTAAGAATCGTAGTGGCATACATAGTGTACTAAGGCATGGCGAGGCTGCCAGTTCGAGCCAAAAAGCAGCTGAAAAATGTGTGCAGGAATTCAAGGGGTACATTGAGGCTGAAGGATTGAAACCCCAACAAGTGTTTAATTGTGGCAAAACAGGGTTGTTTTGGAAGAAAATGCCAAACAGGACCTACAATGCACAGGAGGAAAAAGTACCGCCAGGACACAAGCCTATGAAAGACAGGCTAACCTTAATGTTGTGTAGTAATACTAGTGGTGATTGCAGAGTGAAGGCTCTACTCGTATATCACTCTGAAACTCCCAGAGTGTTCAGGAAAAAGAATGTCATCAAGGCTAATTTGTCTGATGTGGAGGGCAAACAGTAAGGCATGGGTCACTAAGGACTTTTTCTGTGACTGGTTTTACCATGTTTTTGGCCCCACAGTGAAAAATTACCTCCTGGAAAATAAATTGGTGCTTAAGTGCCTCATGGTATTAGACAATGCTCCTGGTCATCCTTCAGACTTGGCAGAGTGAATTTCAGGGGAGTTGAGTTTCATTAAAGTGAAATTCTTGCCTCCTAATACCACTCCTCTCCTCCAGCCCATGGACCAGCAGGTCATTTCAAATTTCAAAAAACTGTACACCAAAGCAATGTTTCAAAAGTGCTTTGAAGTGACCTCAGATGCTCGATTGAACCTAAGAGAGCTTTAGAAAGATCACTTTAGTGTCCTCAATTGTGTAAACCGTATAGGTAAGGCTTCGGAGGGAGTGACTAAGAGGACCTTGAACTCTGCTTGGAGGAAATTATGGTCACAATGTGTAGAAGAGAGGGATTTTCAAGGGTTTGGGGCTAACCCTCAGGAGCCTGTGCCAGTTGTGGAATCTATTGTGGCATTTGAGAAGTCCATGGGGTTGGAGGTTAGTGGGGAGGATGTGGAAGAGTTGGTTGAGGACAGCGATGAAGAACTAACCACTGACGAGCTGCAAGAGCATCTGCAACAGCAAGAGGCCACAACTGAGGAAATTGCTTCAGAGGAGGGGAGAGAAAAATTGAGGAAGTTGCCTTCTTCAAAGATTAGCCCCTTGACTGTTTCGGTCGTATATATACGTCATACAAGCCACCGTTTTTGACGTATATATGCTCATAAATTCTAGCAGCTTCAAATCAAGTAGGAGAAACCTGGTAGGCCCACATGTGAGAGAATAGGTCTGTGTGGTCAATGTGCACCATATAAAGGAAATCCTGCAGCACGCAGTGCATAATGTGAAAAAAAACTCTGACCGTTTTTTTTTTTTAGTAAAATGTCGACTTTGTGGTCTATTTTTGTATAGTATTTATGGTTGTATTCTCGTTTTCTTGGTCTCATTTGATAGAATAGAAAACATATTATAGAAATAGAGGTGATTTTGATTGGTTTTACTATAAAAACAACTTGCAAATGGATGTCAAAATAGGGGAAATGTTTGATTTTTGCCGATGTTCAAAAGTAAACAAATGATGCCGTTGTCCAATAAATGTCCAACTAGCCATTCTGACATGCAGTCATGAATGGGTTGACATTATTTATACAATTACAGTGGTCCCTCAATAATCGTCCTGCCTGAAAGTCGTCCATTTCGGAAATAGTCCTGTTTTTTCGTCAAAATATTGGCTCGGAAATGGTCCGGTAACTCGCTAATAGTCCTTCGTCCCAGACGCGTATGCACGGTCTGAACGGACTCGGGCCGCCTCAGCCTTTCCTTCCCAGCCAGTGTGCTATTGTTTATAAGTGAGCGACGGTCCCCTCACGTGCTCCAGTGAAATATTTCATAATATTTCATTTATTTTAGTGCTTGCAAGTTATTTAAGTGCGAAATAAGCTACCATGGCTCCAAAGAAAGCTCCTAGTGCCAAGCCTTTGGTAAAGAAGGTGAGAAATACGATTGAATTTAAGAAAAACATCATTGAACAATATGATAGTGGCGTACGTATGGGCGAACTGGCCAGGATGTATAACAAATCCCGTACAACCATATCTTCCATCATAGCCAAGAAAAAGGAAATCAAGGACGCTGTTGTTGCAAAGGGGGTAAATATGCTGACAAAAATGAGATCACCAGTACTCGAAGATGTTGAGAAGTTATTATTGGTGTGGACAAATGAGAAACAATTAGCAGGAGACAGTCTTATGACGTCGCTTATTTGTGAAAAGGCTAGGCAGTTGCATGACGATTTGGTAAAGAAATTGCCTGCAACTAGTGATGATGTGAGTGAATTTAAGGCTAGCAAAGGCTGGTTTGAGAGATTTAAGAAACGTACTGGCATACACAGTGTGGTAAGGCATGGTGAGGCTGCCAGTTCGGACCACAAGGCAGCTGAAAAATATGTGCATGAATTCCAGGAGTACATAAACAGTGAAGGACTGAAACCTGAACAAGTGTTCAGTTGTGACGAAACAGGCCTCTTTTGGAAGAAAATGCCAAAGAGGACCTTCATTACACAAGAGGAAAAGGCAATGCCAGGACACAAGCCTATGAAAGACAGGCTGACGCTAATGTTCTATGCTAATGCTAGTGGGGATTTCAAAGTGAAGCCATTACTAGTGTACCATTCTGAAAATCCCAGAGTGTTCAGGAAAAACAATGTTATGAAGAGTAAATTGTGTGTGTTTTGGAAATCTAATAGTAAGGCATGGGTCACGAGGGAAATTTTTGTAGAGTGGTTCAACGAAGTGTTTGGCCCTAGTGTGAAGAATTACCTCCTGGAAAAGAAATTGGATCTCAAGTGCCTCCTAGTAATGGACAATGCACCTGCTCATCCTCCAAACTTGGATGACCTAATTCTGAAGGAGTTTGGGTTCATCACAGTAAAGTTCTTGCCCCTGGATACCACTCCTCTCCTCCAACCCATGGACCAGCAGGTCATTGCAAACTTTAAAAAACTCTACACCAAAGCAATGTTTGAAAGGTGCTTGAATGTGACCTCAGACACTCACTTGACCCTACAAGATTTTTGGAAAGAACATTTCAGTATTCTCCATTGTGTAAGCCTTATAGGTAAGATGAACATCAAAATGGTATACAATACCGACAGGTTGTTAGGTAAGACACATATGCAACAGTTAGACAACTTTATTCCGGGTGATGGACTGAAGAAGCCTACGTTTCGGAATAAAGTTGTCTAACTGTTGCATGTGTGTCTTACCTAACAACCTGTCGGTATTGTATACCATTTTGATGTTCATCTTGTCAGACACTGCAACACGTGGCATCTTGGTACAGAAAACACTTTGGACAAGCTTTTCAAGTGAGAAGGGTTGGATCTGAGAGGGACATGACCTCTCAGTTGCCTCTCACTACTACTACTACTACTACTACTACTACTACTACTACCCTGCACCTCTCCTTCCGACAGTATTTAAGTCTCCGCACTGTCGCTTGATCTTCAGATAGTTCCTGACTATGGAACTGAACTTCTCCAGGCCGAGGGACTGACAACCTCAAATTCTACGACTTTTAGGGTGATGGACTGATTACATCGTCTTCACATCTCTACTGTTCCTGCCTACTTTCTGTATTCGACTGAAGAAGCCTACTGTGTAGGCGAAACGTTTCGGAATAAAGTTGTCTAACTGTTGCATATGTGTCTTACCTAACTTATAGGTAAGGCTTGGGAGGAAGTGACTACCAGGACTTTGAACTCTGCTTGGAGAAAATTGTGGCCAGATTGTGTCCACAAGAGGAATTCTGAAGGGTTTGGGGCTGACCCTGATGAGCCTATGTCAGTTGTTAAATCCATTGTGGCACTGGGGGCTTCCATGGGGTTGGATGTGAGTTTGGAGGATGTGGAAGAGTTGGTGGAGGACCACAACAAAGAGCTAACCACTGAGGAGCTTCAGCAGGAACAGCAACAGATGGCAGCTCTGAATCTTGCTGCAGAGGAGGAGGAAGAGAGATGGAGGAAGGTGCCTTCTTCAGAAATTAAGGAGATTTTTGAAATGTGGGGTAGGATGGAAAGATTTATGGAGAAACATCACCCAGAGAAGGATGTTGCAAGCCATATCGGCAACTTGTACAGTGACAGAGTCTTGGCCCATTTTAGGGAAGTTTTAAAGAGACGCCAGAAACAGAGCTCTCTGGACAGTTTTTTTGCGAGACAGGACTCCAGTGACTCTCAAGGTGGTCCTAGTGGCATTAAGAAACAGAGAAGAGAAGTAACCCCAGAAAAGCAATTGGTACCCAAGGTGTTGATGGAAGGGGATTCCCCTTCCAAACAGTAATTCATCCAATCAGTCTCCTTCTCCAGTCTTCCATACACAAAGAAGAATCGCCAATAAAGGTAAGTGTTATTCTGTTAATGTTTAATTCATCATGTGCCACTGTGTTGTTTATGTACTACATCTATGTTTCATGTAAAAAAATTTTTTGTTTTAATACTTCTGGGTGTCAAGAACGGATTAATTGAATTTACATTATTTCTTATGGGGAAAATTGATTCGTAAATCGTCCATTTCGATAATAGTCCCACTTCCAGGAACGGATTACGGACGATTATTGAGGGACCACTGTATTAGAATACTGCATAACAGTAAATCTTCTATTTTTTGTTTGAATAAAAATTCAAAATAGAAAGCAAGACTAATATCAGAGGGGCCTGGAGACATGACTGATGAACAAAGAAAATGTTATTTTAGAGCTAGGAATGTCTGCATCATTCATTCTGGAACCTATTTTGAAATTGTCATATTTTTTAATTTTCGTGAAATTGGCCAAATTGCAAATTTCTGATATTTCTTATTGTGATATTTCTTATTGTGGCTAGCTGGTCCAGTGGCTAAAGCGACGGTCTGGAGTTTTGAGACTTTCTGATCGCGGGTTCTATCCCTGCCTGTGATATGGTTTGTTTGCAGTTGTGTCACTACGATTTCGTGAGTCATGTTAACGGCTTTGAGGGGACTTGAGCTAGAGTTCGTCACGGCCACACTAGCTGGAGATTCGTCTGTAAAAAACTTGCATTTGTGGTCACAGTGGTGCCTATGCTAACCTTCCTATGGTGCAGAAATATACCTAGTTGGACGAATCTTATTGTGGCTAGCTGGTCCAGTGGCTAACGCGACGGTCTGGAGCTTTGAGACTTTCTGATCGCAGGTTCTATCCCCGCCCGTGGTATGGTTTGTTTGCAATCATGTCATTACGATTTCATGAGTCATGTTAACAGCTTTGAGGGTACTTGAGCTAGAGTTCGTCATGGCCACACTAGCTGGAGATTTGTCTGTAAAACTTGCATTTGTGGTCACAGTGGTGCCTATGCTAACCTCTATGGTGTAGAAATATACCTAGTTGGACGAATCTTATTGTGGCTAGCTGGTCCAGTGGCTAACGCGACAGTCTGGAGTTTTGAGACTCTCTGATCGCGGGTTCTATCCCCGCTCGTGGTATGGTTTGTTTATTACTCTTGTTTTATAATACAGGTACCATCCGACTTACGACCAAGTTTGGTTCCGAGAAACCGGTCGTAAGTAGAAATGGACATAAGTCAAACTTTACTACTGAATATCAACATCACATTTTTGTAATGACTTTATTTTATTGTTTTATTTTGGCATTTCATGTTTTACTTTACTTTTTATGCTGTTAGTACTGTATTTTATACTGTAAGGTTTAGGATAAACGCTGTGTACAACACAAATAGTTGCTTATTTCCCAGAAATTTGGCATAAAAAACACGGTCATTAGTCAAGTGGTCGTATGTCGAGCAGGTCGTAAGTCGGATGGTAGGTGTGTGTGTGTGTGTGTGTGTATATTTTTTTTTTTTTTTTCAACAAGTCAGCCGTCTCCCACCAAGGCAGGGTGACCCAAAAAAGAAAGAAAATCCCCAAAAAGAAAATACTTTCATCATCATTCAACACTTTCACCACACTCACACATTATCACTGTTTTTGCAGAGGTGCTCAGAATACAACAGTTTAGAAGCATACACATATAAAGATACACAACATATCCCTCCAAACTGCCAATATCCCAAACCCCTCCTTTAAAGTGCAGGCATTGTACTTCCCATTTCCAGGACTCAAGTCCAACTATATGAAAATAACCGGTTTCCCTGAATCCCTTCACTAAATATTACCCTGCTCACACTCCAACAGATCGTCAGGTCCCAAGTACCATTCGTCTCCATTCACTCCTATCTAACACGCTCATGCACGCTTGCTGGAAGTCCAAGCCCCTTGCCCACAAAACCTCCTTTACCCCCTCTCTCCAACCCTTTCGAGGACGACCCCTACCCCGCCTTCCTTCCCCTATAGATTTATATGCTTTCCATGTCATTCTACTTTGATCCATTCTCTCTAAATGACCAAACCACCTCAACAACCCCTCTTCTGCTCTCTGACTAATACTTTTATTAACTCCACACCTTTTCCTAATTTCCACACTCCGAATTTTCTGCATAATATTTACACCACACATTGCCCTTAACCCTTTGAGGGTTTTGGTCGTACTAGTACGTCTTATGCATAGGGGTTTTTGACGTACTAGTACGCATAAATTCTAGCGGCCTCAAATCTCGCAGGAAAAGGCTGATAAGCCTAGATGTGAGAGAATGGGTCTGTGTGGTGGGTGTGCACAGTAGGAAAAAAATCTGGGACCCAGTGGTGCATTATGGGAATGCCATCATAGTACACAATTTCCACCGTGCCCTGCGGTAAGAAGTTCCTCACTCCTCGGCGAATTGGGACACTTTTGTTCCCCAGTGACAGTTCTAATACAGATGGAAGTGACAGTGAAGATGAGTTTCAAGGTTCTGGTGAGGTTTTGACCGAAACTAATGACCATAATATGGGTAATAGTGAGGAAAACCCAGACAACCCACAGCCTTCTACCTCTGGTGCTGGGCTGTCTTGTTCACGTTCAGTTGTACCAGAATCAAAGAGGAAACTCCTATTTTCCAAAATCCCAGACTCAGATGTGAGCATTGGTGATGATAGTGATAGTGATTATGAACTACAAGCTCTTCAAACTTGTTCCAAGAATGGAGGAGGAGGAGGAGGCAGAGGAGGAGGAGGCAGAGGAGGAGGAGGCAAGAGGAGGAGGAGGCAAGAGGAGGAGGAGGCAGGAGGAGGAGGAGGAGGAGGAGGAGGAGGAAGAGGAGGAGGAGGAGGAGGAGGAAGAAGAGGAGGAGGAAGAAGAAGAATACGTAATGATAACAATAATACATAATAATAATAATACATAATATTAATACATAATAATAATAATAGGTAATAATAATAATATGTAATAATAAATGTTCACCCATGACAGTAACAAGATAAGGGGAGATAACATCTGATAAGTGCTGACGTTTGATGAGGGTAAATGAGGGTAGAGCTGATGCCAAAAGATGAGATGAACATCGCCCTCCCTTTGTTTTTGCTGGTATACTAACATTTCTGTCTGTCTATTTGCCTGTCTGTCAAGCTCCCTGTCTATCCGTCTAGCTCTCTGTCTCAGAGAGCCACAAGACTGCGTCATCACTTTTACTCACATCTTCAAGCAGAGTATAGCACTTTGTCTGGGTTTCTCGGGTTATCCTAGGTAATTTATACTATGTATACTTGTATTTATGTGTACCTGTGAGACAGAGATAAACAGACAGATAGAATGAGGGAGAAAGATAATTAGATAGAATGGAGGAAGGGAAGCAGCATCCGACCCCATTGTTTTGACAGGCGGGAGGGGGAGTGAGTAATGAGACAATATGTCATTTTGACAGCTGCCGACTCCTGGTAATTTACACTATGGAGGAGGAGGAGAAGGAGAAGGAGGAAGAGTAGGGGAAGAGGAAGAAGAGGAGGAGGAGGAAGAGGAGGAGGAGGAAGAGGAAGAGTAGGAGGAAGAGGAATAAGAGGAAGAGGAGGAGGAAGAGGAATAGTAGGAGGAAGATTAGGGGGAAGAGGAGGAAGAGGAAGAAGAGGAGGAGGAGGAAGAGGAGGAGGAGGAAGAGGAAGAGTAGGAGGAAGAGGAAGAGTATGAGGAAGAGTAGGGGGAAGAGGAGGAAGAGTAGGGGGAAGAGGAGGAAGAGTAGGGGTAAGAGGAGGAAGAGGAAGAAGAGGAGGAGGAGGGTGGAACACTAGTACACTGGTACTGGTACACTAACATTTCTGTCTGTCTATTTGTCTGTCTGTCAAGCTCCCTGTCTATCTGTCTATCCGTCTAGCTCTCTGTCTCAGAGAGCCACAAGACTGTGTCATCACTTTTACTCACATCTTCAAGCAGAGTATAGCACTTTGTCTGGATTTCTTGGGTTATCCTAGGTAATTTATACTATGTATACTTGTATTTATGTGTACCTGTGAGACAGAGATAGACAGACAGATAGAAAGAGAGAGACAGATTGAAAGAGATAGAATGAGGGAGAAAGATAAAACACCATTGTGTATGACACCATGTTTCAGAGTTCCACAAGCTGCAGAACTAATAGGAATATGTTCAGTGACTGTATATTGGTATATATATTATAGAACAATAATAATAAACAATGTTTTGTATTGTTTGTTTTTGTAAACAAGTTTTGTAAACAATATATTGATAATTATGTTTGTGTGCTTATTGTGTTGTATACAACGAGTGTATATATGTACATTGCACCTTACTTTGGTCTCACAGGCCACATAAGTTATGTGAAAAAATAAAATAATGAAAAAAACAACAAACCTTCAAATACAAGTAAACTAAAGTTTACCGGGTGAGCGGCAGTCGCCGCTGTTGCCATACGCGGCTCATTTTCTGCAAACTTCATGCATCCATATCTCCGTAAGTATTGATGGTAAATTTTTTTTGTTTATCCTATAATGTTTAGAAAAAAAAAACTCTATTTTTTCATAAGAAAAAATAATTTTTTTTTTTTGAAATTTGGCCGACCCTGAGAACGAGTTTCGGAGAGGGCCTGTCGACCCTCAAAGGGTTAAACAGGACATCTCCACTGCCTCCAACCATCTCCTCGCTGCTGCATTTACCACCCAAGCTTCACACCCATATAAGAGTGTTGTTACTACTATACTTTCATACATTCCCTTCTTTGCCTCCATAGATAACATTTTTTGACTCCACATATACCTCAATGCACCACTCATCTTTTTTCCCTCATCAATTCTATGATTAACCTCATCCTTCATAAATCCATCCGCCGACACGTCAACTCCCAAGTATCTGAAAACATTCACTTCTTCCATACTCCTCCTCCCCAATTTGATATCCAATTTTTCTTTATCTAAATCATTTGATACCCTCATCACCTTACTCTTTTCTATGTTCACTTTCAACTTTCTACCTTTACACACATTCCCAAACTCATCCACTAACCTTTGCAATTTTTCTTTAGAATCTCCCATAAGCACAGTATCATCAGCAAAAAGTAACTGTGTCAATTCCCATTTTGAATTTGATTCCCCAAAATTTAATCCCACCCCTCTCCCGAACACCCTAGCATTTACTTCCTTTACAACCCCATCTATAAATATATTAAACAACCATGGTGACATTACACATCCCTGTCTAAGACCTACTTTTACCGGGAAGTAGTCTCCCTCTCTTCTACACACCCTAACCTGAGCCTCACTATCCTCATAAAAACTCTTTACAGCATTTAATAACTTACCACCTATTCCATACACTTGCAACATCTGCCACATTGCTCCTCTATCCACTCTATCATATGCCTTTTCTAAATCCATAAATGCAATAAAAACTTCCCTACCTTTATCTAAATACTGTTCACATATATGCTTCAATGTAAACACTTGATCTACACATCCCCTACCCACTCTGAAACTTCCTTGCTCATCCGCAATCCTACATTCTGTCTTACCTCTAATTCTTTCAATTATAACCCTACCGTACACTTTTCCTGGTATACTCAGTAAACTTATTCCTCTATAATTTTTACAGTCTCTTTTGTCCCCTTTCCCTTTATATAAAGGGACTATACATGCTCTCTGCCAATCCCTAGGTACCTTCCCCTCATTCATACATTTATTAAACAAAAATACCAACCACTCCAACACTATATCCCCCCCTGCTTTTAACATTTCTGTCATGATCCCATCAGTTCCAGCTGCTTTACCCCCTTTCATTCTACTTAATGCCTCATGTACCTCCCCCACACTTACATTCTGCTCTTCTTCACTCCTAAAAGATGGTATACCTCCCTGACCAGTGCATGAAATTATTGCCTCTCTTTCTTCCTTAACATTTAAAAGTTCCTCAAAATATTCTCGCCATCTACCTAATACCTCCATCTCCCCATCTACTAACTCCCCTACTCTGTTTTTAACTGACAAATCCATATTTTCCCTAGGCTTTCTTAACTTGTTTAACTCACTCCAAAATTTTTTCTTATTTTCATTAAAATTTCTTGACAGTGCCTCTCCTACTCTATCATCTGCTCTCCTTTTGCACTCTCTTTACCTTTCTTTTACTCTCCATATACTCTGCTCTTCTTATAACACTTCTGCTTTGTAAAAACCTCTCATAAGCTACCTTTTTCTCTTTTATCACACCCTTTACTTCATCATTCCACCAATCACTCCTCTTTCCTCCTGCCCCCACCCTCCTATAACCACAAACTTCTGCCCCACATTCTAATACTGCATTTTTAAAACTATTCCAACCCTCTTCAACCCCCCCACTACTCATCTTTGCACTAGCCCACCTTTCTGCCAATAGTCGCTTATATCTCACCTGAACTTCCTCCTCCCTTAGTTTATACACTTTCACCTCCCTCTTACTTGTTGTTGCCACCTTCCTCTTTTCCCATCTACCTCTTACTCTAACTGTAGCTACAACTAAATAATGATCCGATATATCAGTTGCCCCTCTATAAACATGTACATCCTGGAGCCTACCCATCAACCTTTTATCCACCAATACATAATCTAATAAACTACTTTCATTACGTGCTACATCATACCTTGTATATTTATTTATCCTCTTTTTCATAAAATATGTATTACTTATTACCAAATCTCTTTCTACACATAGTTCAATTAAAGGCTCCCCATTTACATTTACCCCTGGCACCCCAAATTTACCTACTACTCCCTCCATAACATTTT
This sequence comes from Cherax quadricarinatus, assembly GCF_038502225.1. NCBI lineage: Eukaryota > Metazoa > Arthropoda > Malacostraca > Decapoda > Parastacidae > Cherax > Cherax quadricarinatus. The sequence continues at coordinate 27,369,014 of NC_091303.1, read as the reverse complement.
TACCCACTTTAGCATTGAAATCCCCAACCACCATTACTCTCACACTTGATTCAAAACTCCCCATGCATTCACTCAACATTTCCCAAAATCTCTCTCTCTCCTCTACACTTCTCTCTTCTCCAGGTGCATACACACTTATTATAACCCACTTTTTACATCCAATCTTTATTTTACTCCACATAATCCTTGAATTAATACATTTATAGTCCCTCTTTTCCTGCCATAGCTTATCCTTCAACATTATTGCTACTCCTTCTTTAGCTCTAACTCTATCTGAAGCCCTTGACCTAATCCCATTTATTCCTTCCATTGAAACTCTCCCACCCCCTTCAGCTTTGTTTCACTTAAAGCCAGGACATCCAGCTTCTTCTCATTCATAACATCCACAATCATCTCTTTCTTATCATTTCCACAACATCCACGCACATTCAGACTTCCCACTTTGACAATTTTCTTCTTCTTATTCTTTTTAGTAATCTTTACAGGAAAAGGGGTTACTAGCCCATTTTTCCCGGCATTTTAGTTGACTTTTACAACACGCATGGCTTACGGAGGAAAGATTCCACTTCCCCATGGATATAAAAGGAAAAGTAATAAGACCAAGAACTATTAAGATAAAATCAAAGAAAACTCAGATGAGTGTGTATAAATAAATGTGTACATGTATGTGTAGTGTGACCTAAGTGTAAGTAGAAGTAGCAAGACATACCTGTAATCTTGCATATTTATGAGACAGACAAAAGACATCAGCAATCCTACCATCATGTAAAACAATTACAGGCTTTCGTTTTATGCTCACTTGGCATATTATGTGTGTGTGTGTGTGTATATATATATATATATATATATATATATATATATATATATATATATATATATATGTATGTATGTATGTATGTATGTATGTATGTATGTATGTATGTATGTATATATATATATATATAAATGTACAGTCACTGGACATGTTCCTAGAAGTTCTGCAGCTTGTGGAACTCTTTGAAACATGGTTTCATACACAATGGTGTTTTACACTCCTTTCACATAAAACCAGTGTGTCTGCATTTTTGTGGGCATTTTTTTTTTATGTGCAAAGACAAAACACCTTGTCTGAGCAGTTTTCTTCAAAGTATTAGCAGGCAGTTGTGTTACATAGTTATCCTAGGTAAATGGTTGTGTGTCATCATTCCATCCTTCCTGCATTCCTTTCCTTCCTTCCTTTATCTTTCCTTCCTTCCTTTCATCTCATCCTTCCTTCCTTCTCTTCTTCCTTCCTTCCTTCCTTCTGGTTTCTGTAATATATATACACATATATAGTCACTCTAGGTAGTAGGTTGGTAGACAGCAACCACCCAGGGAGGTACTACCATCCTGCCAGGTGAGTGTAAAATGAAAGCCAGTAATTATTTTACGTGATGGTAGGATTGCTGGTGTCCTTTTCTCTGTCTCATAAACATGCAAGATTTCAGGTACGTCTTGCTACTTCTACTTACACTTAGGTCACACTACACATACATGTACAAGCATATATATACACACCCCTCTGGGTTTTCTTCTATTTTCTTTCTAGTTCTTGTTCTTGTTTATTTCCTCTGATCTCCATGGGGAAGTGGAACAGAATTCTTCCTCCGTAAGCCATGCGTGTTGTAAGAGGCGACTAAAATGCTGGGAGCAAGGGGCTAGTAATCCCTTCTCCCTTATAAATTACTAAATTTAAAAAGAGAAACTTTCGCTTTTCTTTTTGGGCCACCCTGCCTTGGTGGGATACGGCCGGTTTGTTGCAAAAAAAAAATATATATAGTCACTGGATACTTTCATATAACTGCTATTATCTTCATTCAGCAAGCTTGTCTTGTGTGTGAGTGTGTGGCTTCTAATTGTTTTGAGTCAGGGTAGCAGCTGTCAAAATGACATATTGTCTCATTACTTACTCCCCCTACTGCCTGTCAAAACAATGGGGTCGGATGCTCCTTCCCCTCCATCCTATCTAATTATCTTTCTCCCTCATTCTCTCTCTTTCTCCTTCGTTCTTCATTCTCCTTCATTCTCCATCATTCTTACCCTCCATCCTATCTAATTATCTGTCTCCCTCATTCTCTCTCTTTCTCCTACATTCTTCATTCTCCTTCATTCTTCTGGTATCCTGGGCATTGCTTTTGGTCACAAACTCCTCAAAACCATAAAATTGATCTTTACTGACACTTCCATCTGTATTAGAGCATCACTTGGGAAGAGTAGAGTCTCAGATTTGCCGGGGAGTCACATATTTGACTCACGAAATCGTAATGACACGATTGTAAACAAACCATACCACGGGCGGAGATAGAACCCGCGATCAGAGAGTCTCAAAACTCCAGACTCGCTAGTCCAGTGGCTAACGCGACAGTCTGGAGTTTTGAGACTCTCTGATTGCGGGTTCTATCCCCGCCTGTGGTATGGTTTGAGTCACATATTTCTTACCGCTAGGCATGCTGAACAAGAACTACTGAAATGGCATTCCCACATTGCACCACTGGCTCCCCAATTTTTTTTATATGATGCACACTGACCATGGAGACCCATTCTCTCACATGTGGGCCTACCAGCTTTCTCCTCCTTGATTTGATGCCGCTAGAATTTATGCATATTAATACGTCAAACACAGTGGCTCGTAAGACGTATATATATACAATGGACCCCCGCATAGCGACCTTAATCCGTGCAAGAGGGCTGGTTGTTATGCGAAATGTTCGGTATGCGAATGAATTTTCCCCATAAGAAATAATGGAAATCAAATTAATCCGTGCAAGACACCAAAAAGTATGAAAAAAAAAATTTTTTACCACATGAAATGTTAATTTTAATACACACAAACTGAAAAAGGCATGCACAATTACATGACACTTACTTTTATTGAAGATCTGGTGATGATTGATGGGATGGGAGGAGGGGAGAGAGAGTGTTAGTGTTTAGAAGGGGAATCCCCTTCCATTAAGACTTGAGGTGTCGAGTCCTTTTCTGGGGTTACTTCCCTTCTTCTTTTAATGCCACTAGGACCAGCTTCAGAGTCACTGGACTTCTTTCGCACAACATATCTGTCCATAGTGGCCTGTACCTCTCGTTCCTTTATGACTTCCCTAAAGTGTTTCACAACATTGTCAGTGTACAGGTTGCCAACACGGCTTGCAATAGCTGTGTGAGGGTGATTTTCATCCATGAAGGTTTGCACTTCAAGCCACTTTGCACAGATTTCCTTAATCTTTGTAGTAGGCAACTTCTTCAATTTCTCTCTCCCCTCCTCTGAACCAGTTTCCTCAGGTCTGGCCTCTTGCTCTTGAAGTTGATCTATCAGCTCATCAGTGGTTAGTTCTTCATTGTCCTCCTCCACCAACTCTTCCACATCATCCCCACTAACCTCCAACCCTAAGGACTTTCCCAATGCCACAATGGATTCCTCAACTGGCATAATCCTCTCAGGGTTAGCCTCAAACCCTTCAAAATCCCTTTTGTCTACACATTCTGGCCACAGTTTCTTCCAAGCAGAGTTCAAGGTCTTCTTAGTCACTCCCTCCCAAGCCTTACCTATAAGGTTTACACAGTTGAGGATATTAAAGTGATCTCTCCAAAAGTCTCTTAGAGTCAGTTGAGTTTCTGAGGTCACTACAAAGCACCTTTCAAACAGAGCTTTTGTGTACAGTTTTTTGAAGTTTGCAATAACCTGCTGGTCCATGGGCTGCAGGAGAGGAGTGGTATTAGGAGGCAAAAACTTTACCTTAATGAATTTCATGTCCCCATAAAGTCGCTCTGCCACGTCTGTAGGATGACCAGGGGCATTGTCTAACACCAGGAGGCACTTAAGTTCTAATTTCTTTTCAGTTAGGTAATCTTTCACATTGGGGGCAAATGCATGGTGTAACCAGTCATAGAAAAAGTCCCTAGTGACCCATGCCTTACTGTTTGCCCTCCACAGCACACACAAATTCTCCTTGAGGACATTCTTTTGCCTGAACGGTCTGGGAGTTTCAGAGTGATACACTAATAAAGGCTTCACTTTGCAATCACCAGTAGCATTGGAACACATCAACAAAGTAAGCCTGTCTTTCATAGGCTTATGTCCTGGGAGTGCCTTTTCCTCCTCAGTAATGTAGGTCCTGCTTGGCATTTTCTTCCAAAACAGGCCTGTTTCATCACAATTAAACGCTTGTTCAGGTTTCAGTCCTTCACTTTCTATGTACTCCTTGAATTCCTGCACATATTTTTCAGCTGCTTTGTGGTCCGAACTGGCAGCCTCACCATGCCTTATCACACTATGTATGCCACTACGCTTCTTAAATCTCTCAAACCAACCTTTGCTGGCCTTAAATTCACTCACATCATCACTAGTTGCAGGCATTTTTTTTAATTAAATCCTCATGCAACTTCCTAGCCTTTTCACTTATGATCGCTTGAGAGACGCTATCTCCTGCTAGCTGTTTTTCATTTATCCACACCAATAAGAGTCTCTCAACATCTTCCATCACTTGCGATCTCTGTTTCGAAAACACAGTTAAACCTTTGGCAAGAACAGCTTCCTTGATTGCCTTTCTGTTGCCCACAATAGTAGAGATGGTTGATTTGGGTTTCTTGTACAACCTGACCAGCTCGGAGACACGCACTCCACTTTCATACTTATCAATGATCTCTTTCTTCATCTCTATTGGAATTCTCACCCTTATTGCTGTAGGGTTGGAACTAGAAGCTTTCTTGGGGCCCATGGTCACTTATTTTCCAGATAAAGCACCGAAAACACTGTAATAATACGAAATATTCCGATTGTATGCTTGGATGTTACCGCGGAGGCTGGCTGGTAAACAATGCCACCGGCGGAACATATGAGGCTGGCTCAGGCCGCACATTGGACGCGTCTCGGACGAAGGGCGGTGAGCGGGTTTTTGGGCGGTATGCGAGGCAAAATTTTAGCGATCAAAGCGTCCGGTATGCGGATTGTATGGTATGCGATGCGTACGGTATGCGGGGGTCCACTGTACAACCGAAACAGTCAAAGGGTTAAAAGAAAAAGGGAAGTAACCCCAGAAAAGGACTTGCTACCAAAAGTCCTTATGGAAGGGGATTCCCCTTCCAAAAAATAATAAGTACACCTCCATCATCTCCCCTCCTCCCATCCCATCACTCATCACCACATCTGCAATAAAGGTAAGTGTCATTTATTCTTCATTACACAATATATTGTGCATGTATCCTTCTGTTTGTGTGTAGGAAAATGTATATTTCATGTGGTAAAATTTTTTTTTTATATACTTTGGTGTGTCTGGAATGGATTATTTGATTTCCATTATTTCTTATGGGGAAAATTAATTCAACTTACAATAATTTCGTTTTACAATATGCTCTCAGGACCTAATTAATATCGTAAATCGGGGGTCCACTTTAATTGAATTTACATTACGTATTTATTATGGGGAAAATGGTTTCCGTTTTTGCCAATTTCTGTTTTCGCCAGTCGCTCTGGAATGGATTAACCTTTAAACGGTCCAAACATATATATACTTTCTCTCGCGTAGCGCCCCAAATTTTTTGAGAAAAAAAAATCGTTTCTTTTTTAATGGGAAAAAATAGCATATGGTACCCAGGCGTCCCCAATTTTTTTCATATGACGCACAGTGAGTGCGCACACCCATTCTCTCATGTCTAGGTGACTCAGGCTTATCGTGCCAATGTTGAATGAATCACAAAGGAAACGTATATATACATTTGGGGCACTACGTGAGAGAACGTACATGTATATACATGTATAAATTTGGACCATTTAAGGGTTAAACATGAAAACCGAGGGTCCACTGTGTAGGGGCACTTGAAGATAGATTGGAAAAAGGGTGTGAAGGTGTTGAGAGCACGTGTGATTGTTATATCAAGAGTGAGTAGGGACAAGTGGTGGTAGATTTGACGTGCTGTAGGAATATGATCAGGTAATATCTATTAAAGAATTCAGAGGACACTGATTCCTTGGATTTTTTCTTTGCTTTTTGGGAAACACAGTGCTTGCACTTGAAAAGTGAAATGTAGATGTTGTGGTTGTTCATTGAAACATTACCGAACCACAAATACTGATGGTGAAGGTGTTTTATCCTTGGACTCCAGTAAGTTAAAAAAAAATCTGAATTAATTTTTGCTCTTATAATTAATCTTATCATGTTTCTTCCCTCAGTATCACAAGAAAAACAACTGTGAAATATGTGGACAGCCATTTACCACAAAACGAGCATTAATACGCCATTGTCGTATAGAACATAAGACACTGCCTCAAAATGTTACTATAGACCGGAAGTATAAATGTGAAAAGTGTGACCGCATCTTTAATAGACCTTCAATGCTACGACATCATTTGCAGTTACATGGAGGTAAAATATTATTTTATTTTTGTTAACTATTATGGTTTATAAGTCATTTATGACCGCTCATATCTAACTCAAAACCCTGAATACACCTTGCCTTCAGGCCCCTAAAGCCTCCATCTGCTTATAGCCAAGTCATTCACTCAAGGTTTACAAGTGATGTGGGTATTTGCTAGGTTCCACCTCAATACCACATACACTAAAACAGTTTAGCTGAGAGAATTCCACATGGCTAAACCTTAGGTTAGAGATGACACAATAACAAAATTAATACTACCATAATAGCAATAACCACAAGGTAATATTATAGTACATTTACATTAATACTGTACAAAAATACCATTCATGGATTTAAGATCCCACACTTGGTATTAAACTAAACAAGAAAAAGGCCTAGGATGTTGGACTGACACTAGTAGAAGGAAACTGACACACACATGATACAACAGACTGTCACACAATACTCAAAGCATGGTACTGATACATTACACAGTGCTAACACTCTCATAATACACACAACAGGATACTGACACACACAATGCACACAACATGCTGCTGACACAAACACACCCTAAACTATGCCCAATAATTTTTTTTTTTTATTATCACACTGGCCGATTCCCACCAAGGCAGGGTGCCCCGAAAAAGAAAAACTTTCACCATCATTCACTCCATCACTGTCTTGCCAGAAGGGTGCTTTACACTACAGTTTTTAAACTGCAACATTAACACCCCTCCTTCAGAGTGCAGGCACTGTACTTCCCATCTCCAGGACTCAAGTCCGGCCTGCCGGTTTCCCTGAATCCCTTCATAAATGTTACTTTGCTCACACTCCAACAGCACGTCAAGTATTAAAAACCATTTGTCTCCATTCACTCCTATCAAACACGCTCACGCATGCCTGCTGGAAGTCCAAGCCCCTCGCACACAAAACCTCCTTTACCCCCTCCCTCCAACCTTTCCTAGGCCGACCCCTACCCTGCCTTCCTTCCACTACAGACTGATACACTCTTGAAGTCATTCTGTTTCGCTCCATTCTCTCTACATGTCCGAACCACCTCAACAACCCTTCCTCAGCCCTGTGGACAACAGTTTTGGTAATCCCGCACCTCCTCCTAACTTCCAAACTACGAATTCTCTGCATTATATTCACACCACACATTGCCCTCAGACATGACATCTCCACTGCCTCCAGCCTTCTCCTCGCTGCAACATTCATCACCCATGTTTCACACCCATATAAGAGCGTTGGTAAAACTATACTCTCATACATTCCCATCTTTGCCTCCAAGGACAAAGTTCTTTGTCTCCACAGACTCCTAAGTACACCACTCACTCTTTTTCCCTCATCAATTCTATGATTCACCTCATCTTTCATAGACCCATCCTCTGACACGTCCACTCCCAAATATCTGAATACATTCACCTCCTCCATACTCTCTCCCTCCAATCTGATATTCAATCTTTCATCACCTAATCTTTTTGTTATCCTCATAACCTTACTCTTTCCTGTATTCACCTTTAATTTTCTTCTTTTGCACACCCTACCAAATTCATCCACCAATCTCTGCAACTTCTCTTCAGAATCTCCCAAGAGCACAGTGTCATCAGCAAAGAGCAGCTGTGACAACTCCCACTTTGTGTGTGATTCTTTATCTTTTAACTCCACGCCTCTTGCCAAGACCCTCGCATTTACTTCTCTTACAACCCCATCCATAAATATATTAAACAACCACGGTGACATCACACATCCTTGTCTAAGGCCTACTTTTACTGGGAAAAAATTTCCCTCTTTCCTACATACTCTAACTTGAGCCTCACTATCCTCGTAAAAACTCTTCACTGCTTTCAGTAACCTACCTCCTACACCATACACTTGCAACATCTGCCACATTGCCCCCCTATCCACCCTGTCATACACCTTTTCCAAATCCATAAATGCCACAAAGACCTCTTTAGCCTTATCTAAATACTGTTCACTTATATGTTTCACTGTAAACACCTGGTCCACACACCCCCTACCTTTCCTAAAGCCTCCTTGTTCATCTGCTATCCTATGTTCCGTCTTACTCTTAATTCTTTCAATTATAACTCTACCATACACTTTACCAGGTATACTCAACAGACTTATCCCCCTATAATTTTTGCACTCTCTTTTATCCCCTTTGCCTTTATACAAAGGAACTATGCATGCTCTCTGCCAATCCCTAGGTACCTTACCCTCTTCCATACATTTATTAAATAATTGCACCAACCACTCCAAAACTATATCCCCACCTGCTTTTAACATTTCTATCTTTATCCCATCAATCCCAGCTGCCTTACCCCCTTTCATTTTACCTACTGCCTCATGAACTTCCCCCACACTCACAACTGGCTCTTCCTCACTCCTACAAGATGTTATTCCTCCTTGCCCTATACACGAAATCACAGCTTCCCTATCTTCATCAACATTTAACAATTCCTCAAAATATTCCCTCCATCTTCCCAATACCTCTAACTCTCCATTTAATAACTCTCCTCTCCTATTTTTAACTGACAAATCCATTTGTTCTCTAGGCTTTCTTAACTTGTTAATCTCACTCCAAAACTTTTTCTTATTTTCAACAAAATTTGTTGATAACATCTCACCCACTCTCTCATTTGCTCTCTTTTTACATTGCTTCACCACTCTCTTAACCTCTCTCTTTTTCTCCATATACTCTTCCCTCCTTGCATCACTTCTACTTTGTAAAAACTTCTCATATGCTAACTTTTTCTCCCTTACTACTCTCTTTACATCATCATTCCACCAATCGCTCCTCTTCCCTCCTGCACCCACTTTCCTGTAACCACAAACTTCTGCTGAACACTCTAACACTACATTTTTAAACCTACCCCATACCTCTTCGACCCCATTGCCTATGCTCTCATTAGCCCATCTATCCTCCAATAGCTGTTTATATCTTACCCTAACTGCCTCCTCTTTTAGTTTATAAACCTTCACCTCTCTCTTCCCTGATGCTTCTATTCTCCTTGTATCCCATCTACCTTTTACTCTCAGTGTAGCTACAACTAGAAAGTGATCTGATATATCTGTGGCCCCTCTATAAACATGTACATCCTGAAGTCTACTCAACAGTCTTTTATCTACCAATACATAATCCAACAAACTACTGTCATTTCGCCCTACATCATATCTTGTATACTTATTCATCCTCTTTTTCTTAAAATATGTATTACCTATAACTAAATCCCTTTCTATACAAAGTTCAATCAAAGGGCTCCCATTATCATTTACACCTGGCACCCCAAACTTACCTACCACACCCTCTCTAAAAGTTTCTCCTACTTTAGCATTCAGGTCCCCTACCACAATTACTCTCTCACTTGGTTCAAAGGCTCCTATACATTCACTTAACATCTCCCAAAATCTCTCTCTCTCCTCTACATTCCTCTCTTCTCCAGGTGCATACATGCTTATTATGACCCACTTTTTGCATCCAACCTTTACTTTAATCCACATAATTCTTGAATTTACACATTCATATTCTCTTTTCTCCTTCCATAACTGATCATTTAACATTACTGCTACCCCTTCCTTTGCTCTAACTCTCTCAGATACTCCAGATTTAATCCCATTTATTTCCCCCCACTGAAACTCTCCTACCCCCTTCAGCTTTGTTTCGCTTAGGGCCAGGACATCCAACTTCTTTTCATTCATAACATCAGCAATCATCTGTTTCTTGTCATCTGCACTACATCCACGCACATTTAAGCATCCCAGTTTTATAAAGTTTTTCTTCTTCTCTTTTTTAGTAAATGTCTACAGGAGAAGGGGTTACTAGCCCATTGCTCCCGGCATTTTAGTCGCCTCATACGACACTCATGGCTTACGGAGGAAAGATTCTTTTCCACTTCCCCATGGACAATAGAAGAAATAAAGAAGAACAAGAGCTATTTAGAAAAAGGAGAAAAACCTAGATGTATGTATATATATATGCATGTGCGTGTCTGTGAAGTGTGACCAAAGTGTAAGTAGGAGTAGCAAGATATCCCTGTTATCTAGCGTGTTTATGAGACAGAAAAAGAAACCAGCAATCCTACCATCATGCAAAACAGTTACAGGTTTTTGTTTCACAGTCATCTGGCAGGATGGTAGTACTTCCCTGGGTGGTTGCTGTCTACCAACCTACTACCTACAACCTACTTCATTGTTATATTTTAATAATAATGTAAAATAAGGAAATTAAAAGTGAACATGGGGAAGAGCAAGTTTATGAGGATAACAAAAATTTAGGTAATGAAAGATTGTATATCAGATTGGAGAGAGGGAGTATGGAGAAAGTGAATGTTTTCAGATATTTTGGAGTGGACTTGTCAGCAGATGGGTCTGTGAAGGATGAGGTGAATCATGGAACTGATGATGAGGGGAAAAAAGTTGAGTGGTACCCTGAGGAGTCTGTGGAGACAAAGAACGTTATCCATGGAAGAACAGAGGGGAATGTATGAGAGTATAGTTGTACTAATGCTCTTACATGGGTGCAAAACATAGGTAATGAATGTTGCAATAGCAAGAAGGCTGGAGGCAGTGGAGATGTGTTTGAGGGCAAATTGCAGTGTGAATATAATGCAGAGAATCCGTAGCTTGGAGATTAGAAGGAGGTGTGGGGTTTCTAAAAGTATCCAGAGGGCTGAGGAGGGGTTGTTGAGGTGGATCAAACATTCAGAGAGGAGGGAACAAAATAGAATGACTTGGAGGGAGTATAAATCTGTAGTGGAAGGAAGGCGGGGTAGGGATCATCCTAGGAAAGGTTGGGGGGGGGCAGTTTTGTGTTCAAGGGGCTTGAACTTTTATTTATTTATTTATTTATGTCTTTGCAAATAGTACACTGAGATTATGTATTACAGTAATGGGTTGCAGTGCCAAAAGAGCCTCTATTATGCCTAGGCATTATGGGCTGATTTAACATTATTGGCTTACTGACTAAGAATTGTATCATAGTTGTACAGTAGATTATTAATTATATCATAGTTGTACAGTAGATTATTCATTATAAGTGCATAAGTGAGTAAAAACAAATGGTTTCTTCAGTCCTGGACATGAGAAGTATATTGCCTGCACTCCAAAGGAGAGGGTGTTGATATGTTGCAGTTTTTTAACTGTAGTATAGGCGTGCCTCTGGCAAGACAGTGATGGAGTGAATGATGATGAAAGTGTTTCTTTTTTTTTGGGTCACCCTGCCTCAGTGGGAAATGGCTGATGTAAAGTCCTCCATCACAAATCTGGCATCATTGGGACCTGTAGTGTGCTGGATTACTGAGTTTGCCGGATTACAGAGTGGTTAGGTTAAAATACGCTTAATAAAATTAACCAACTTGACTTACACAGTTCATTGAACATTGGCAAAAATCGAACATTTCCGCTACTTTGAGCACAATTTCAAGGTACTTTTCTTCATGAAAGCAATCAAAATCTATTTCTGTAATATATCTTCCATTCTATCAAATGAGTCCAAAAAATGAGAATACAACCATAAAAAAACATACGAAAATATACCACAAAGAGGCGGCTAATGGCTGAGAAGTGAACTCCCTTATTTATCGTCTGTCTTTTTTATTTTTGTTGTACGTTAAGAAGCATCTTTCCATCATACATTGCCCAAGTTTCAATGAGATAGCCCAACAAACAACCGAGAAAAAAAAAATATTTACCAAAAATCATATATGGCAAGCCCAAGCCAGGTACTGGAAATAAGTCACTTTGTCTGACTTTTCTGGGTTATCCTAGGTTATCTATACATACACTGCTATGTATGATAATCAATGTAATTGTATTTGTGTATACCTGAATAAACTTATTTACTTCTAGTCTGTCAACTGAATACAAGAAACCGCCCATTCACTTATTTCAACTACCCCAACAGATGCCAATTTCAAAATAGGATCCAGAATAAACAATGCAGACATTCCTGGCACTAAAATAACATTTTCTCTGTTCATTAGTCACGGCTACAGGCCCCTCTTATATTACTCTTGCTTTTCATTTGGAATTTTTATTCACAAAAAAATAGAAGATTTACTGTTATGCAGACTGCTGCATTATTGTAATAATTGTATAAATAATGTCAACCCATTCGTGACTACGTATTGGAATTTGGACTGGCAGGCAGACAGGTATTGGACGGTGATGTCATTTGTTTACTCTTGAGCTTCGCTAAAGAATAGAACATTTTTGCTACTGTGAGCGCAATTTCAAGGTACTTTTCATCATGAAAGCAATCAAAATCATATCTATTTCTGTAATATATATTTTATTCTATCAAATGAGACTGAAAAAATGAGAATATAACCATAAAAAACATACAAAAATATACCGCTAAGCGGCCGCTAATGGCTGAGAAGTGAACTCCGCTATTTATGGTCTGATTTCTTTCATTTTTGGTGTACGTTAAGAAGTATCTTTCCATCATACATTGCCCAAGTTTCAGTAAGATATCCCAACAAACAACTGAGAAAATAATGATAATATAATAATAATAATAATATCTTTATTTACTACACATACATGTACAAGGTATACGGGCCTAGCTGACATCAGTGACATACTACTGTATAGAAAGCCACTTGTTATGCAGAGTATTTCAAGAAAATTAGGTCAGTGTCCCAGGATAACACCCACACTTGTCAGCTAACACCCAGGTACCCATTTACTGATGGGTAAACATAGACAACCCGTGTAAAGAAACACGCCTAATGTTTCTACCCTGGCTGGGAATCGAATATTTACCAAAAATCATATATGGCTAACCCAAGCCAGGTACTAAAAATAAGCCATGTTGACTTTTTTGGGTTATCCTAGGTTCTCTACACATATGCTGCTATGTGTGATAATCTATATAGAGAAAATAACTTCTTTGTTTCAGGTTTATGGTGTAGTACGAGTGTATATCACAGTTAGCCCTGTGCTATACTCCGTCTTCTCTAATATAAGCCCCATGACAGGGATAGGAGAATGGTATTTGTATACCATATCCTCTTCATACCTCCATCGAACTGCTCGGTATTATGCCAAATATTACTCATTCTGGAGTATTTAACATGTTTTATGCTATTTATATTGTTTATTATGTCATATTAGATCATGAATAAACGGCTTGGTTGCCCATGGCTAACCAGCAGCATTCTGAAATCCATTGATAAGAAACACCAATATGAAAAGCAATACTGACAGGGCTTAATACACAAAGATATTCTTAAACAATATTCAACAGTTCTCACCAATATAATAAAGAAAGCCAAACAACTTTACTACTCCAACAGATTCACTGACACAAGAGGAGATATAAAAAAGACCTGGAAAACACTTTCCCAGATTCTGGGGACCCACAAACTGAAAAAACCAAGAATATTGTTTTAACTAAACCTCATGAAACACCACTGCATCCCACTAATACAGCTAACAAGATAAACGACTTCTTCTCAAACATAGGATCTAATCTCGCCAGTAAAATCCCACGTACCAATGCCCGTGCCAGGTACTACCTAGATGGGAATTTCCCAAATTCCTTTTATCTTGTACCAACTGAGCCCACGAAAGTCACCGCGATCATAAAGTCACTTAAAAATAACTCGGGAAATCTGTCTCACGTCCCACCATTATTGTACAAGCGAGCGGCCCATGTCCTTTTGTATGCTATTAATACATTACTTTTTAACAAGTCACTAGAAACTAGCACTTTCCCGACACTACTCAAGACAGCAAGGGTTACACCATTACATAAAGGTGGTGACCCTACAGACGTAAACAACTATAGGCCAATATCAAACTTACCATTGCTATCCAAAATCTTCGAGAAACTCGTGCACAGGAGACTATATTCATTTATAACATCACAAAACATACTCAACCCCTGCCAATTTGGATTCAGGAAAAATAAAAGCACTAATGATGCAATTATAAAATTGCTAGAACTGCTTTACACAGCATTGGAAAATAAGGAATATCCGCTAGGAATTTTTATTGACCTAAGAAAAGCATTTGACACAGTAGACCACTGCATCCTACTCCACAAACTTGACCACTATGGTATAAGAGGCCATGCGCTTGCATATTTTAAATCCTACCTCTCTAATAGGTATCAGTATGTCACCATTAAAGACACAGCATCATCAATACGGCCACTTGATACTGGAGTTCCGCAGGGAAGTGTCCTTGGACCCCTGCTCTTCCTCATTTACATCAATGATCTTCCAAACATATCCCAACACCTGAAGCCCATTCTCTTTGCTGACGACACGACTTATGTCATCTCCCACCCAAATCTTGCCACCCTCAACACCATTGTTAACAAGGAGCTGCTCATAATATCGACTTGGATGACAGCCAATAAACTTACATTTAACACTGGCAAAACCTACTATATTATGTTTGGTAGCAGAGCAGGTGTTGCGCAACTTAACATTAAGATCGACAACACTATAATTGCCAGACATATAGAGGGCAAATTTCTTGGCCTATACCTTGACAACAACCTAAATTTCAGCACCCATATCCAAGACATAACAAAAGAAGTATCCAAAACGGTGGGGACCCTCTCCAAGATACGATACTACGTGCCGCAAACTGCCCTTCTCACACTATACCATTCACTTACATATCCATACCTCACCTATGTTACCTGTGCTTGGGGTTCAACTGCAGAAACACACCTAAAGCTAATAATAACCCAACAAAAAGCCGCAGTAAGAATAATCATTAGATCCCATCCCTGGCAACACACCCCCTCCACTCTTCATAGATCTAAACTTACTCCCTGTTCAGAACATCCACACTTACTTCTGTGCAATCTGTATCTACAGGACCTTAAATTCCAATATTAACCTTGACCTAAAACACTTTCTTGATAGTTGTGACAGGATCCACAGGCATAACACCAGACACAAACATCTCTATGACATTCCCCGTGTTCGACTAAACCTTTACAAAAATTCAATGTATTTCAAAGGACCTAAAATCTGGAACACCCAACCTGAAAACTCTAGAACTGCAGACACATTCATCATTTTCAAAACTACAGTTAGAAAACATCTTATCTCCCTGATCCACCCCGATAAGTAACTACATGATAACCACCTGGTGGTTCACAATTACACTCACTCACCCACTGACTATAAACCCAGAAATACTAATCTTAATCTTAAAATAATAAATCCTAACTAGTCATAAGTTTGCCTATGATACTCCAATATAGATACTTTGTATTGTGCCAAAACAAAAGCATTCACATTGCTAAACTCACAAATTATGATGTAGTCACTTAGCCTTAATACCATAATCTGTAAGGATTTAATGTTAAGAATTAATCTAAGTCTGCTCAAAATGCCTAGCCATGCTAGGTGTCCTAGTGGCCCCCTCTGTAATTAGTATTTTATAACATGTAAGCCACACAATACTCAAAACCTGTAAACCCCACATTGTAACCCTTATAGAGAATAAACTTGAATTGAATTGTTGTTATTAGCGTAATAATAAAGCATATTCTCCTGCTTCATGAGACTGAGCTCATGGCAACTAACAGTGGCTTCACAGCCACCTTATCTTTAATGGGTAATGTACTGTGTAGGTGCTTTACATAATGAGAAGCATTTCTTTTATTCACTGGAACCATGGCTAGGGCTAAAAGTAAGCAGGTTAAAACATTAAATGGAGAAAAAGAAATTGGAGTGACTTACGCAGCAAGTAGCGCCACCAAACAGTACCAGCAGGTTGGTGTGGCGACCCTGGAAATTTGAAATTATGCTAGCCAAAATTAGTGCCGAATAACTGATTGCCGGATTTGTGATGGCGGACCTGTATTAATAAAAAAGATATATATAAAAAAATAAATAATCTGAGAAGTAAAAATACAGTGGAACCTCTACTTAGGAGTTTAATCCGTTCTGTGACCTTGCTCACATCTGGATTTGCTCGTTTGCAGAGTCAATTTTCCTCATTTAAATTAATTGAAATGGAATTAATGCATTTCAGTGGAATTCCAGGCATGACATAAACTTCAATATTTCCCAAATATCAACTCTATGGTTTATTTATCTATCACAATTCTTCTAATATGACATAATAAACAATATTAATAACATAGAAACATGATATATACACTAAAATGAATAAAATACATATCATTACGTATGTGGCGAGTGGTGGTGAAGCGGCCACTGTTGTTGTTGGGGTTTATAGGGCAACCACAGCGGCCATTCCTGCTCCTGACTACACATGTAGAGAACCTAGAATAACCCAAAAAAGTCAGACAAAGTGACTTACATTTGCTACACTCTTAATGCTACACTGTCACTAACCCCTTCTTTAGTACAGTGGACCCCCGGTTAACGATATTTTTTCACTCCAGAAGTATGTTCAGGTGCCAGTATTGACCGAATTTGTTCCCATAAGAAATATTGTGAAGTAGATTAGTCCATTTCAGACCCCCAAACATACACGTACAAACGCACTTACATAAATACACTTACATAATTGGTCGCATTCGGAGGTAATCGTTATGCGGGGGTCCACTGTATTGTACATATCGTAGAAATGGTACGCTGGTACTTCCTGGTCAAGTCCTTAACCCTCCACCTAGTTTGTTTATCTATGATTTCCTACTTTAATTCCATGGAAATCATCCACTTTTTCTTCTCAGCACTGTCATTTGCAATTGCTTTCTTAGGACCCATGGTTAGAAACAAGAAATAACTGCAAGAAACATAAGGAAAACATGAGAATTCCCTCCACCGTGAGTGGAGTGGACTGAGCATTGTTTTGATACATACTGCCATCTTGTGGTTGTGTTTGGAAGCTCACTTATAGTATAGGGTACAGCAAGGTTGTTTTTGATACAAGGTCTGCCACTGCTGCTTCATGTTGTCTGCCACCGCTGCTTCATGTTGTCTGCCACCGCTGCTTCATGTTGTCTGCCACCGCTGCTTCATGTTGTCTGCCACTGCTGCTTCATGTTGTCTGCCACTACTGCTTCATGTTGTCGCCACTGCTGCTTCATATTGTCTGCCACTACTGCTTCATGTTGTCTGCCACTGCTGCTTCATGTTGTCTGCCACCGCTGCTTCATGTTGTCGCCACTGCTGCTTCATATTGTCTGCCACTACTGCTTCATGTTGTCTGCCACTGCTGCTTCATGTTGTCTGCCACCGCTGCTTCATGTTGTCGCCACTGCTGCTTCATATTGTCTGCCACTGCTGCTTCATGTTGTCTGCCACTGCTGTTTCATGTTGTCTGCCACTGCTGTTTCATGTTGTCTGCCACTGCTGCTTCATGTTGTCTGCCACTGCTGCTTCATGTTGTCTGTCACTGCTGTTTCATGTTGTCTGCCACTGCTGCTTCATGTTGTCGCCACTGCTGCTTCATATTGTCTGCCACTGCTGCTTCATGTTGTCTGCCACTGCTGCTTCATATTGTCTGCCACTGCTGCTTCATGTTGTCTGCCACTGCTGTTTCATGTTGTCTGCCACTGCTGCTTCATGTTGTCGCCACTGCTGCTTCATATTGTCTGCCACTGCTGCTTCATGATGTCTGCCACTGCTGCTTTATGTTGTCTGCCACTGCTGCTTCATGTTGTCTGCCACTGCTGCTTCATATTGTCTGCCACTGCTGCTTCATGTTGTCTGCCACTGCTGCTTCATGATGTCTGCCACTGCTGCTTTATGTTGTCTGCCACTGCTGCTTCATATTGTCTGCCACTGCTGCTTCATGTTGTCTGCCACTGCTGCTTCATGATGTCTGCCACTGCTGCTTTATGTTGTCTGCCACTGCTGCTTCATATTGTCTGCCACTGCTGCTTCATGTTGTCTGCCACTGCTGCTTCATATTGTCTGCCACTGCTGCTTCATGTTGTCGCCACTGCTGTTTCATGTTGTCTGCCACTGCTGCTTCATGATGTCTGCCACTGCTGCTTTATGTTGTGTGCCACTACTGCTTCATGTTGTGTACCACTGCTGTTTCATGTTGTCTGCCACTGCTGCTTCATGTTGTATGCCACTGCTGCTTCATGTTGTATGCCACTACTGCTTCATGTTGTCTGCCACTGCTGCTTCATGTTGTCTGCCACTGCTGCTTCATGTTGTCTGCCACTGCTGCTTCATGTTGTCTGCCACTGCTGCTTCATGTTGTGTGCCACTGCTGTTTCATATCTGCCACTGCTATTTCATGCTGTCTGCCACTGCTGCTTCATGTTGTGTACCACTGCTGTTTCATATCTGCCACTGCTGTTTCATGTTGTCTGCCACTGCTGCTTCATGTTGTATGCCACTGCTGCTTCATGTTGTCTGCCACTGCTGCTTCATGATGTCTGCCACTGCTGCTTCATGTTGTATGCCACTGCTGCTTCATGTTGTCTGCCACTGCTGCTTCATGTTGTCTGCCACTGCTGCTTCATGTTGTCTGCCACTGCTGCTTCATGTTGTCTGCCACTGCTGCTTCATGTTATCTGCCACTGCTGCTTCATGTTGTCTGCCACTGCTTCTTCATGTCTGCCACTGCTGTTTCATGTTGTCTGCCACTGCTGCTTCATGATGTCTGCCACTGCTGCTTCATGTTGTCTGCCACTGCTGCTTCATGTTGTGTGCCACTGCTTCTTCATGTCTACCACTGCTGTTTCATGTTGTCTGCCACTGCTGCTTCATGATGTCTGCCACTGCTGCTTCATGTTGTCTGCCACTGCTGCTTCATGTTGTGTGCCACTGCTTCTTCATGTCTGCCACTGCTGCTTCATGATGTCTGCCACTGCTGCTTCATGTTGTCTGCCACTGCTTCTTCATGTCTGCCACTGCTGTTTCATGTTGTCTGCCACTGCTGCTTCATGATGTCTGCCACTGCTGCTTCATGTTGTCTGCCACTGCTGCTTCATGATGTCTGCCACTGCTGCTTCATGTTGTCTGCCACTGCTGCTTCATGTTGTGTGCCACTGCTTCTTCATGTCTGCCACTGCTGTTTCATGTTGTCTGCCACTGCTTCTTCATGTCTGCCACTGCTGTTTCATGTTGTCTGCCACTGCTGCTTCATGATGTCTGCCACTGCTGCTTCATGTTGTCTGCCACTGCTGCTTCATGATGTCTGCCACTGCTGCTTCATGTTGTCTGCCACTGCTGCTTCATGTTGTGTGCCACTGCTTCTTCATGTCTGCCACTGCTGTTTCATGTTGTCTGCCACTGCTGCTTCATGATGTCTGCCACTGCTGCTTCATGTTGTCTGCCACTGCTGCTTCATGTTGTCTGCCACTGCTGCTTCATGTTGTCTGCCACTGCTGCTTCATGATGTCTGCCACTGCTGCTTCATGTCTGCCACTGCTGCTTCATGTTGTGTGCCACTGCTTCTTCATGTCTGCCACTGCTGTTTCATGTTGTCTGCCACTGCTGCTTCATGATGTCTGCCACTGCTGCTTCATGTTGTCTGCCACTGCTGCTTCATGTTGTCTGCCACTGTTATCTCATGATGTCTGTTACTGCTGCTTCATGAAGTCTGCCACTACTGCTTCATGTCTGCCACTGCTGTTTCATGTTGTCTGCCACTGCTACCTCATGATGTCTGCTCCCACTTTTGCTACCATGTTGAAGAGCTTTCCAATATGTGAAGGTTGAGGGGCAGTGCCAATCAGACAGGTATTGGACAGTGACGTCATTTGTTTACTCTTGAACATCGCCAAAGAATCAAACATTTCTGCTATTTTGAGCTCAGTTTCAAGGTACTTTTCGTCATGAAACCATTCAAAATCATATATGTTTCTGTAGTATATCTTCCACTCTATCAAATGAGACCAAAAAAAACGAGAATACAACCATGAAAACCATATGAAAATATGCCGCTAAGGGGAGGCTAATGGCTGAGAAGTGAACTTCGTTATTTATTGTCCGATTTCTTTAATTTTTGGTGTACATTGAGAAGCATCTTTCCATCATACATTGCTCAAGTTTCAATAAGATAGTTCAACAAACAACTGAGATCCAATTCCCTAGATCAAGAGCAAGAGACCCTCACCAGCGTCAGGAACCTCCCTTGAGTCCCACTCACGTCTGGAAATTTTGCTCACGTCCGCAAGCTAAAAATCGACCGAGTGACAGCTCTTATCTGGAAAAACTCACACATGGATGCACTCTTAAGTAGAGGTTCCACTGTACTAGGGGAAAACTTTGATTTTTGTGTGATGATGAATTTAAGATGACAGGCAAGTGTAATATAGGAGAGGCCTGGTAGAGTGATTTATAAACAGAGGATAGATTGCTTTAGCTGCTGGAATGCATACAGCATTTATTTTGAATTCTATTTTTAAAACTGGAATTTGATGAATTGGGTAAAATTGGCCAAATTACCAACTTTTGTGATAATGGCTTCTGTTCTGATAAACCAGAAGCTATTCCATACTAGCAAAATAACTAACATTTTGGTTCAGTTGAACAATGAAATTGCTGAAAATGGGACTCATAGTGGGCAAAAATTGCTGGTGGCTAAATTGAGCCCAGACCACCAACTTTGTGTCTGCATAATTCTGTACGTTTTCCATCAAATTTCATATTTTTGGTGTTATTGACTTCATAAAAAAGTCTCTGCCATTTTGGAGGTCTTGATGGTGAAAGTTAATGGTTAAGGACCCAAAAAGTCACTAGTTTAACCAGTTTTACACTACTTTTAACAAATTCCAATTTAAAAATAAGAGTCCAAAACAAACTCTATAGACATTTCAGCCACTAAAGCAACTTTTCCTTTGTTCATTAACCCTTTGAGGATCCATTCTGTAGATCTATGGCTTTGAAGCCAGGGGTCCAAACCGTAGATCTACGCCATGAGCTCGGCTCACTCAGATACCCTGTGAGCATTAAATTTGGGCCTAGATATGAGAAAACACATTATGTGATAAGTGTGCACCACATAAAACAAATCCTGCAGCACGCAGTGCATAATGAGAGAAAAAAAACTGCAACCGTAATTTTGGATTTAAACAGCGACTTGTTTTTTACAGTTGTATTCACAATTTCTTGGTCTCATTTGATAGAATGGAAGATATATTACAGAAATAGAGATAATTTTGATTGGTTTTAGTACTGAAAATAGCTTGAAACTAAGCTCAAAGTAGAAGAAATGTTTCAATTTTTGCCAATGTTCAAGAGTAAATAAATGTTGTTGCGAGTCTAATATGCGTCAACTGGTGAGTCTGATATACGTTCACTAATGTGCTGATATTATTTATTCAGTTATTATAATATTGCATAACAGTAAATCTTTTATTTTTTGGTGTGAATAAAAATTCATATATGAATAAAAAATCAAAATAGAATTCATTTGTAAAGCCTGAAAACATAATTAATGAACAGAGGAAATGTTAGTTTAGTGCCTGGAATGTCTGTATTGTTCATTGAGGACCCTATTTTGAAATTTTAATATTTTGAACTTTGTGTTAACCCGTAAACGGTCCAAACGTATATATACGTTCACTACCCCAGTGCCCCGAATATTTTGAAAAATAAAAAAAATCATTTTTTTTTTATTGAAAAAAAGAGCACATTTTTCTAAGTGTTATAGGATTTAAAAAAAAAATTAGAGTCAGTACTTACCGAGATATGAGGCCCAGAAGTTGGCACTTGGGTATCACCTGACAGCAACATGGAGTGCTGGCACTTGCAAAAGTGTTGCCGATATACCTTTTTTTTTCTATTTTTCATATTATTTTATATAATTTTTATGTTCTGATAATTACAATTTATAGTAGTTCTTGTCATTTCATAACCAATCTTTGTTTTGACACTAGTATTAGGTACAGGTTGACCATCACTAATCCGCCAATCAGTTATCTGGTTCCATCAGTAATCCGGCACTAATTTTGGCTAGCATAATTTCAAATTTCATCATTGTACTGCCTCAAATCATTATGCTGACTCCAATTCCATCATTATACTGACTCAGATATTGTGCAGATGGTTGTAAATCCACAGCAGCAAGCCAGTGGAGGAGAAAGCAGTGATGAAAATGAGGAAGATGTAGCAGAAAATGTCTCTATTGATAGGTTAATTAAGTGTATTCTAACCTAACTACTCTGTAATCCGGCAAACTCACTAATCCGGCACATTACATGTCCCAATGATGCCGGATTAGTGATGGCCAACCTGTACTGAAATTGTACTCACATTGTCACAAACACGTTGACAGGTGGACATTTACACCTGCCTTGGCCATTTACTATTGTCTTGGAATATATACAAAGTATTTATATGTTCCAGCAATGTTTTGGATATGTGGAAGTACGTATATAATAACATTGAGGAGGAGGAGGAGGAGGAGGAGGAGTAGGAGGAGGAGGAGGAGGAGGAGGAGGAGGAGGAGGAGGAGGAAGAGGAAGAGAAGGAGGAGGAGGAGGAGGAGGAGGAGGAGGAGGAGGAGGAGGAGAAGGAGGAGGAGGAGAAGGAGGAGAAGAAAAATACATAATACATAATAATAATAATAATAAATAATAAGTTCCCTTGAAGCATGAAAAACAAAGTCCACCCCTGACAGTGACAGCGGCAGCGGCAGCAGCGACTTCCAAGCTCCGTACTTTTCTCCAACTATCAGAGCTACCAATGCTCCTATGATGACCTAGTTACAAGCAAAACTGCACTACCCAATGTAGCACCCAGAATGACCAAAGATTACCAACAGTGAAACCTACAAATCAAAAATAATAGAGATCAAAGGAAGACTGCCCACAAACCGAAAGCAACACCCCGCTGCCAGCCGAACAACGTAACCCTAAGCTTTGTATAACTACAACTTCTTCTTAACTACAACAATTCCTGTAGTATTATGAGGCGCAATCTAAGAGGAAACAGCACCAAGGCCAGCAAGAAAACACCGAAAAATCAACTATTCAACAAGTGTAGCTAGGAGGACGCCGGCCCAGCAACCACCCCACTCACCACCGCTCAAGGCGACACCACAACAATAACAACAAACATGGCTGCCACCAGCCCATCCTCCCCTCTCTTCCCCGGATTCAACCTACCAAGTAGTCTCTCAGGTATGACCAACGATCCAGATACCCTAAAAACATGCATCTCCAACTTAGTTATTGAAAATATGAATCTTCGAGAGACGCTAACAAAACAAGACACCAGGATGACACAACTCGAGAACAAAATCCTCAGTCTTGAACAAAAGTTATCAACACCAGGAATGACTAACTGTGACAAGACCATCCAAGCAGTCATAGATAGCCATACCCAACAAATAATATCTCTTAATACAAAGGTTGAAGAAGCAGTAAAAGAATGGAAGAACAACTTAGATAACCAGTTCAGTGACTACTTTGCTCTCCAAGAAGATAAAACTGAGCAAGATAAACTATCGGACGCAGTAATAGTTAACAGTCCACTTTTTCCCAGTGATATGAACCAAACAAACAGTAAAGAAATTACTCTGCAGATCATAAAGGACCAAACAAGTATTATTGTACCAGAGTCAGAAATAAAAGAAGCCAGGTTACTAGGATCCCATGGTAGAAAAAGTGTTATGCTTAGATTCCACTCACATGACAGGAAAAAAGACTTAATTATTGCATCTATTAAAGTAAAGAAAGAGGTATACATAAACGAGTGTCTTACCAAAAAACGTCAGAACCTCCTGTATAGAGTCAGAAAACTTAAGCGGGAGAATAATGACACAATACACCAATGCTTCACACGAGATGGGAAAATTCTTGTTAGGAAAACAAATGTAGGTCAACTGTACTCAATAACGAACGAGAATGATCTATCACGATTTCTCAGGGATACTAATCTTAGAGAGAATAACTAAACAATGTCCAACCTAAAAGCCTACGTAGTGTAGTGTATGTTTTGCTCCATTATTGTTCAAATTTCATTGTACAATCTCTTAGTAATTAAATAATCAACTACCTCATTTTGTGATTTTACTAGTAAGCATAAGTCACCTTATGTAATTTTCTTATTTACTATTGTTTGCTTAAACATTAGCTGAATTGATACTTTCTCTGTCCACATTACTACCTCATATTTTTTAAATACTATCAATTGATATTACTTACTAAAATTAATAATTATCATTTTTACTATAATTTCAATTTACTCTTAACATTTTTGACATATAATAACCATTACTTGTCTAATTACCTTTACCTGTTTTAATACCACATTTACTATCTTAGAGTACTCTTAATTACCTTGTACTGCCATATAACCTCTAGTATAACTACCAGTGCAATATTGAATGAAATAAACATTACTTTTTCACTTTTTTGTAATCATTATTACTTACTAAAATTTTATTAAACACCATATTTACTACCAGTCAATTTTACTTTTGTACATTAAACATTATTTTATACTTCCCATAACATTTTGTTGCCAAATTTTCAAGTTTGTATATTCAACTCCAACCTTTATATTATCCTTTGTACCTGTGTACCTGTCTACCATCTTACTATCATATTATAACCAAGACATTACCCTTGTTATTTTTTACTATTATTCTTTTGGTACTTTAATTGTGAATTATATTTTGTCAATTTAAATCTAGTTATACTCCTGATCTTGTCAACAACCTATACCAGACTCTAGTGCAATTGCAAGTACCATTTCAATTTGTATTTTTATATTATAAGTTTATATTATAAGTCCTACTCTAAGATTGTTTTCATATCTTAGTGATATATTGTGTGTGCAATTAGTGTATATTTCAATTATACTATTGTTCAAGGCCCTTAACTATCTTTTGCTAACTAGTACCAACTACCGCATATATATTTTTTTTTCTACTTTTTTTTATTCTTTTGCTACCTTAACTTGTATATTTTATCTTGTCAATTTAAATCTAGTTATACTCTAATTCTTGTAAACAACTTAGTAGTAGGTTGGTAGACAGCAACCGCCCAGGGAGGTACTACCATCCTGCCAAATGAGTGTAAAACGAAAGCCTGTAATTGTTTTACATGATGGTAGGATTGCTGGTGTCCTTTTTTCTGTCTCATAAACATGCAAGATTTCAGGTACGTCTTGCTACTTCTGCATACACTTAGGTCACACTACACATGTACAAGCATATATATACACACACCCCTCTGGGTTTTCTGCTATTTTCTTTCTAGTTCTTGTTCTTGTTTATTTCCTCTTATCTCCATGGGGAAGTGGAACAGAATTCTTCCTCCGTAAGCCATGCGTGTTGTAAGAGGCGACTAAAATGCCGGGAGCAAGGGGTTAGTAATCTCTTCTCCTGTATAAATTACTAAATTTAGAAAGAGAAACTTTTGTTTTTCTTTTTGGGCCACCCTGCCTCGGTGGGATACGGCCAGTTTGTTGAAAGAAGAAAGAACTTATATAACACCTTAGTGCAATTACAATTGAGAGTCTTGTGCCTTTTTTATATTATTAGATTAAACTCAGTTGTACTATAGTCAATACCAAATTCATTATATTAGACCATATTGCAATTACTAGTGAGAGACTGGTGCTATTTTTAATTTGTATCGTTATATTATTAGATTAAATCTAGTTGTACTATAGCTCATTCTAGCTCAAAACATAGACTCCACAAAAGTCATTATATTAGACCTTAGTGCAATTATTTGATTACCACTTTATTGTTCACCACAACTTATATTAGTCCCTTTTATATTATAATTTTATATTATAATTCCAACTTTAAAGAATTACCTTTACAGTACTACTTACTATCATATTCCCAAGCTCCATTATTTGATCATCACTTTATTTGTTCACCACAAATTATTTTAGTCCCTTTTATATTGTCTCCTTTATTTTAGCTTTAAAAAACTACCTTAGCTCATTATTTTTACATTTGTTAAATAATTCAGGTGCTATTTTTTTAGCTTTAGACTATTTACTTTGTTTTATACTTAATTCTAACTATAGATTCACTACAAATCTTATGATTACAAGCATTGATCCTGATACCAACCTCTTATTTAATGACTTAAATGATTCAAACAGTTACTGTAATTACTACACAGCAGAACAATCAAAGGCACTTCTCAGAGCCAACAACAACATAACTATCTTTAACTACAATATCAGATCTTTAAGCAAGCATTACGATGACCTCCTAGCATTACTAAATTCCTTGCATGCCAATATGTCCATCATTACACTAACTGAAACCTGGCTAAAGCCTGATACTACAGATGTCTATGCCATTCCTGGTTACACAGCCATACACAACTGTAGGCCAGACCAACAAGGGGGTGGCACAGCTATATACTACTCAGACCAACTAGAATGTATCACTAATACTTGCACAAGGGATGAACATGGGGAATATATAATAGCTAAATTCAAATCCAAATACCTACAAAAACCTCTCACAGTGATAAACATCTACAGAGTTCCACAATCAAACATTAGCCAATTTAGTCAAAACCTAGGAAGTATGATAATTGATGCACGCATGAACAAAGATCACTTACTACTCTCAGGTGACTTCAATATAAATCTCCTGCAAGACCAGGACCCACACGTTACTGAATTCACAAACACAGTGAGTAACTGCATGTTGCTACCAACAGTAACAAAACCTACAAGAGTTACGGAGACTAGTGTTTCCCTACTTGACCACATCTGGACCAACACCATATCCCCTTTAAAATCAGGCATAATTACAGATAAAACCACAGACCACTACCCTACTTTCCTCATAACAACTCTTGGTAAAATACCCCAAGACACTACTAAAGTCACCTTCAGACTTCACAATGAGGCAGCCATTAATAACTTCACAGCAGCAGTAACAAACATTGACTGGCACACTGAGCTAGAAATCTATACAGATATTGACGAATCTTTTAATAATTTTCTAAAAAAGACCCAATACCTCTATAACAAGCACTGCCCTAAAAAAACTAAACAAATGAGAGCTAAGAGACTGAACAGTCCCTGGCTAACACCCAGCATTCTCAAATCCATAAATACAAAACACCGATATGAAAAACAGTACAGAATGGGTCACATAACCAGAGACCAAACAAAACGTTACTCGTCAATCCTAACCAGCCTGATAAGAAGGGCAAAAAAACTGTATTATGAGAACAGATTATCCAACTTACGAGGTGATATAAAAAAGACCTGGAAGACCCTATCAGAAATTCTGGGAACAAAAAAGATATCACGAAATAGCGAAATAAAATTAGCAAAATCAGATGAACCCCAACTCCCACCAACAGAAACAGCAAACAGACTCAATGATTTCTTCTCCACTATAGGACAAAACCTTGCCAATAAAATCCCAAGCTCAGATGCCCCACCAAATGACTACCTCACTGGCAACTACCCGAACACACTGTTCCTAGCTCCGACTAACCCATACGAAGTCTCCCTTATTATCAACACACTAAAAAACAAGGCAGGAGATTTAAATACCTTACCACCCTTTATATACAAAAAAGTGTCACAAGTACTATCACCAATCATTGCAACACTCTTTAACAAATCCATTGAATCCTCCACCTTCCCTACAGCTCTCAAAATAGCAAGGGTCACCCCGATCCATAAAGGAGGAGACCAAACAGAGTTGAATAACTATAGGCCAATATCCAATTTACACCCTCTCTCAAAAATCTTAGAAAAATTAATTCATAAACGAATCTACTCCTACCTCATCTCCCAAAACATTCTCAACCCCTGCCAATTTGGATTCAGGCCTAATAAAAATACTAATGATGCTATTATACACATGCTAGAACATATATACACTGCAATAGAGAAAAAAGAAGTCCCACTGGGGATCTTCATTGACTTACGTAAAGCTTTTGATACAGTTGACCATGACTTGCTCTACGTAAAATTGTCACACTATGGTATTAGCATGCACTCCCTCAACTACCTCAAGTCATACCTCAGCAACAGAAGCCAATATGTGTACGCAAATGGGGCAAGCTCTTCCGCTCAACCAATTACAGTTGGTGTCCCACAGGGAAGTGTCCTTGGCCCTCTTCTCTTTCTCCTATACATAAATGACCTACCAAATGCTTCGCAATTACTCAAACCCACACTTTTTGCAGATGACATTACATACGTCTTCTCTCACCCGAGCCCAGTCACGCTAGCCAATACTGTAAACACCGAATTACAGAAAATATCTACCTGGATGAGGACTAACAAACTTACACT
The DNA here is from genome assembly GCF_038502225.1 of Cherax quadricarinatus. Classification (NCBI taxonomy): domain Eukaryota; kingdom Metazoa; phylum Arthropoda; class Malacostraca; order Decapoda; family Parastacidae; genus Cherax; species Cherax quadricarinatus. The sequence continues at coordinate 27,340,494 of NC_091303.1, read as the reverse complement.
AAACATTGACAAAACCTACTTCATTCAGTTTTTTAACAGAGCTACAGATGTACGTCTTAACATAACGATAAACAGATCACCTATCACAAAGCTAACAGAGGGAAAATTCTTAGGAATCCACCTTGATAATAGACTCAAATTTCATACACATATACAACAAATTTCTAAGAAAATTTCCAAGACTGTAGGCATACTATCGAAGATACGGTACTATGTTCCACAGTCAGCCCTCCTGGCCCTTTATCACTCTCTTATTTACCCCTATCTCACCTATGGAATTTGTGCATGGGGCTCAACAACAATTAACCATCTCAGACCACTAATTACCCAACAAAAGGCTGCAGTTAGAATGATAACAAATTCTCACTACAGGCAGCACACTCCACCAATATTCAAAACACTCAACCTACTCACCATACAAAACATCCATACTTATTACTGCACCTATTACATACATAGAACACTTAACTCTGATATTAACCCTCCCCTCAAACATCTCCTTGCCAACCTCAACAGAACACATGACCATAACACAAGGCACAGATCACTCTTTGATGTTCCTCGTGTCCATCTCACGCTATGCAAAAACTCAATGCACATAAAAGGCCCTAAAATCTGGAATTCATTACCTGTAAATATAAAAGAAACACTACCTGTTTATAAATTCAAGTCTCTTCTCAAAGATCACTTACTCACTCAAAACCAAATAAATACTGAATAACTGAACCTTATAAATTGTATATCCTATATGTTACTCACAATTATATCACACAAATGTTAAACCTAGGACCCAATCTAACTTTGTTATTTTTTTAAATACACTACCTAACAGAATACTCCATTCGACTGAATGTACAGCAATGCATGCAACCATATGACCTGTCTTTGTAATACTCATTTGTGCTTTATAGTTATCTGTTTACAATAATGTTTTATCACTGATTCCATCATTGCGTAGTTAATCTTAAGTTAATTTTAAGCCAGCCCGTAATGCTATGCATATAAGTGGCTTTGGCATGCTGCTCTTACCTGTATTTTTTGTACCTCTGTATGTATGCTAAAATTACTAAATAAATAAATAATTGTCTGTCTGTCAAGCTCCCTGTCTATCTGTCTATCCATCTAGCTCTCTGTCTCAGAGAGAGCCACAAGACTGTGTCATCACATTTACTCACATCTTCAAGCAGAGTATAGGCACTTTGTCTGGATTTTTTGGGCTCTCCTAAGTAATTTACACTATGTATACTTGTTTTTGTGTGTACCTGTGAGACAGAGATAGACAGACAGATAGAAAGAGATAGAGACAGATAGACATAGACAGGGATAGACAGAGACAGGGATAGACAGAGACAGAAAGACTGAGACAGAGACAGAGATAGAGATAGAGAGACAGAGATAGACATAGATACAGACAGACAGACGGAGATAGAGACAGAGAGACAGAGATAGACATAGATACAAACAGATAGACGGAGATAGAGCCAGGCCACCAGCAGCCGGCCAGCCACACAGCTGGCCACCATGCAGCTGGCCAGCCAATCAGTCAGTCATCCAGCCAGGCAGCCAGCCAGCCAGCCTGCCAACCAGCCAGCTTGCCAGCCTGCCAACCAGCCAGCTTGCCAGCCTGCCAGCCAGCCAGAATTGTTTCTCTTTACTTAGGGCATAGGTTATAAGACATTCTGAAAGGGTGTTGCACAAACATTGCACATGGGTTATTATCTAGGTTTTTTGATATTTCCTTGACCACTTGTGGCCGCATCCACCTCAAAGCCAATAAACTCAGGGTCAAAATCACTTTCCTCTTAAAATGGGAGTGTTAATACTACATGACATCAGTGAATCCCAGGTGTTTGCTGCGCTGTTTGCTCTAGCTTGCGCTAATTTGAACTGGTGCTCCCACAAGGTAATAAGTGGTCCCAGGTTTTTTTAATACCACGCACACTGAGTGTTAGGACCCATTCTATGCTGACAAGGCATCTCAGGCCAATCGTGCCAAGTTTGAAGGCAGGAAAAATAAAACATATATACGTTTGGGGCGCTAATGGTAAAAACGTATATACGTATATGTTTGGACCGTTTACGGGTTAAATTGGCCAAATTACCAATTTCCCATCACTTTATTGAGTAGCTGAAACAGTTGACTATGCGATTTCTTGTGCTCAGTCGATAAAATAAAAGTAATAGCGAAATAGCTAAGAATTTGGTCGACTGGAATAATGTAATTGTCCTAAAATGGGAGTCAAAGTAGGCAAAATCGCCGATGCGTAAATATCGTTGACACACCAAAATTTGCAAGAGCGTAATTTCGTCCATTTTCCATCAAATTTCCTACTTTTTGCTTTATTACTTTCAGGAAAAGACTCTCTACCATTTCATAAGAAAATATTTTAAAAAATTTTGAAAATTCTTGAACCCTGGCTGTCACTCTTTGAGATTTGGTCTCTGGACCCTCAAAGGGTTGATGATATCTCCAGGCCTCTCCTGTATAGCTCTTTCACTCCATTTTGAATCTAGTCTAACACAAAAAATTTTACATTTTGCCCAATTTTTCAGCTAATAAATCACAGCAAAAAATTCTTGGTAATGGTTTAGGCCATCCCAATAATGGAAACATTTTCTAAAAACCCATAAAACGGACCAGGAAGGTAGCCCCTGTTCCTCAAGAAAATTGTCAAAAACATCCATTTCTGCCACATACAGGCCTATTTCAGGCCAATTCCAGTCTGAAACCAACCAAAATCTCCTCCGTACCACCTTAAAAAATGCTCCAAGTTCATTATCTTAACCTAAATGCAGGTCAGAGGTCAGCTGTTCCCATCATGTACTGACTTGGGCAAGATTTTTTTTTACACACTGCACATCCACCACACAGGCCCATTCCATCACATCTAGGCCATACAGTGGAACCCTGAGTTTTGACCATAATCCGTTTCAGGAGCTAGGCCTAAAGCTGAAACAGCCTAAAATTGAAGCAATATTTCCCATAAGAAATAGTGTCAAGCCAATTAATTCGTTCCACCCAAAAATAGTTTTCACAACAAAAAAATTAATTTTTTTAAAGAATAAATACTCTAGTTTTACATACAGAAAACAATGAAAAATAAATATAAAGCACTAATTTTAACCCTTTGACTGTTTCGGCCGTGTATATATACATCTTACGAGCCAGTGTTTCAGATGTATATACATGTATACTCAATAATTCTAGCGGCTTTAAATCAAACAGGAGAAAGTTGCTAGGCCAACATGTGAGAGAATGGGTCTGTGTGGTCAGTGTGCACCATATAAAAAAAAATCCTGCAGCATGCAGTGCATAATGAGAAAAAAAAACTCTGACCTTTTTTTTTTATTAAAATGCCGACTTTGTGGTCTATTTTTGTATAGTATTTATGGTTGTATTCTCATTTTCTTGGTCTCATTTGATGGAATGGAAAACATATTATAAAACTAGAGGTGGTTTTGATTGGTTTTACTATGAAAAGAATCTCGAAATGGAGCTCAAAGTAGGGGAAATGTTCGATTTTTCCCGATGTTCAAAAATAAACAAATAATGTCAGTGTCCAGTAAATGTCCAACTAGCCATTCTCATATGCAGTCATGAATGGGTTGACATTATCTATACAATTATTACAATATTGCAGTAGTCTGCATAACCGTAAATCTTCTATTTTTTGTTTGAATAATAATTCAAAATAGAAAGCAAGAGTAATATCGGAGGGGCCTGGAGACGTGACTGATGAACAAAGAAAATGTTATTTTAGAGTCAGGAATGTCGGCACTGTTCATTCTGCACCCTAGTTTGAAATTGGTATATTTTTTTAATTTGCATGAAATTGGCCAAATTGCAAATTTCTGACCATGTTATTGGGTAGTTGTAATCAGCAAATTGGCAGTTTCTTGTACTCAATCGATAGAACAAATGGAGTTCTAAAGAAATAACTATGAGTTTGGTCGACTGGAACAATGGAATTAGCCGAAAATAGAGTTCAAAGTGGGCAAAAGTGCCGATTCATAAATATCGCCGAGGTCGCTAATTTCGTGAGAGCGTAATTCTGTAAGTTTTCCATCAAATTTCATTCTTTTAGTGTCATTACCATCAGAAAAAGATTCTCTATCATTTCATAAGAAAAAATAATTTTTTTTTCTTTCTTTCTTTCTTTTCTTTTTCGACACCAGGAGACACCTCAGGATTTGGGGTTGCAACAGTCAAAGAGTTAAGTCTAGACAGGTGAAAAGTGTACTAGTATTGGTTACCAATGTTTTGCTGATGGTGGCACCAACTACTGGCAGCCTTTTGAAGTTTCTCCTTACTGTTGTTATTATTATTATATTATTATTATTATTATTATTATTATTACATTGTATTATTATTATTATTATTATAATAATTATTATTAATATGTATGTGGTGATGAGCTCTTGATCTATGAAACTGGATCTGTGCTCCAGTTCCCTAAATTAATAATAATAAATAATAATCAAATCAAATCAATCAAATCAAAGTTTATTCTCTATAAGGATTACAATGCAGGGTTTACAGATTTTGGTTATTGTGTGGTTTACATGTAGTAAAATACTAATTACAGAGGGGGCCACTAGAACACCTAGCATGGCTAGGCATTTTGGGCAAACTTAGATTAATTCCTAACCCTAAATTATAACAAATTGTGGAGAAAGTTGACTAAATACTAAATGACAAATACTAGTTTGCGAGTTTAGCAATGTGAATGCTTTTGTTTTGGCACAATACGTAGTTTCTATATTGGAGTATCACAGGCAAACTTATGACTAGTTTGGAATCATTATTTTAAGATTAGAATACGTATTTCTGTGCTTATAGTTAAATGGGTGAGTGAGTGAGTGTAAATGTGGACCACCAGGTGGTTTTTATGTAGTTAGTTGATGGGGTGTATCAGGGAGAAGAAGAAAAACTTTATAAAACTGGGATGCTTGAATGTGCGTGGATGTAGTGCGGATGACAAGAAACAGACGATTGCTGATGTTATGAATGAAAAGAAGTTGGATGTCCTGGCTCTAAGCGAAACAAACCTGAAGGGGGTAGGGGAGTTTCGGTGGGGGGAAATAAATGGGATTAAATCTGGAGTATCTGAGAGAGTTAGAGCAAAGGAAGGGGTAGCAGTAATGTTGAAGGATCAGTTATGGAAGGAGAAAAGAGAATATGAATGTGTAAATTCAAGAATTTTTATTTATTTTTATTATCACACTGGCCGATTCCCACCAAGGCAGGGTGGCCCGAAAAAGAAAAACTTTCACCATCATTCACTCCATCACTGTCTTGCCAGAAGGGTGCTTTACACTACAGTTTTTAAACTGCAACATTAACACCCCTCCTTCAGAGTGCAGGCACTGTACTTCCCATCTCCAGGACTCAAGTCCGGCCTGCCAGTTTCCCTGAACCCCTTCATAAATGTTACTTTGCTCACACTCCAACAGCACGTCAAGTATTAAAAACCATTTGTCTCCATTCACTCCTATCAAACACGCTCACGCATGCCTGCTGGAAGTCCAAGCCCCTCGCACGCAAAACCTCCTTTACCCCCCTCCCTCCAACCTTTCCTAGGCCGACCCCTACCCCGCCTTCCTTCCACTACAGACTGATACACTCTTGAAGTTATTCTGTTTCGCTCCATTCTCTCCACATGTCCGAACCACCTCAACAACCCTTCCTCAGCCCTCTGGACAACAGTTTTGGTAATCCCGCACCTCCTCCTAACTTCCAAACTACGAATTCTCTGCATTATATTCACACCACACATTGCTCTCAGACATGACATCTCCACTGCCTCCAGCCTTCTCCTCTCTGCAACATTCATCACCCATATAAGAGAGTTGGTAAAACTATACACTCATACATTCCCCTCTTTGCCTCCAAGGACAAAGTTCTTTGTCTCCACAGACTCCTAAGTGCACCACTCACCCTTTTCCCCTCATCAATTCTATGATTCACCTCATCTTTCATAGACCCATCCACATAATTCAAGAATTATGTGGATTAAAGTAAAGGTTGGATGCAAAAAGTGGGTCATAATAAGCATGTATGCACCTGGAGAAGAGAGGAATGTAGAGGAGAGAGAGATTTTGGGAGATGTTAAGTGAATGTATAGGAGCCTTTGAACCAAGTGAGAGAGTAATTGTGGTAGGGGACCTGAATGCTAAAGTAGGAGACACTTTTACAGTGGGTGTGGTAGGTAAGTTTGGGGTGCCAGGTGTAAATGATAATGGGAGCCCTTTGATTGAACTTTGTATAGGAAGGGGTTTAGTTATAGGTAATACATATTTTAAGAAAAAGAGGATAAATAAGTATACAAGATATGATGTAGGGCAAAATGACAGTAGTTTGTTGGATTATGTATTGGTAGATAAAAGACTGTTGAGTAGACTTCAGGATGTACATGTTTATAGAGGGGCCACAGATATATCAGATCACTTTCTAGTTGTAGCTACACTGAGAGTAAAAGGTAGATGGGATACAAGGAAAATAGAAGCATCAGGGAAGAGAGAGGTGAAGGTTTATAAACTAAAAGAAGAGGCAGTTAGGGTAAGATATAAACAGCTATTGGAGGATAGATGGGCTAATGAGAGCATAGGCAATGAGGTCAAAGAGGTATGGGGTAGGTTTAAAAATGTAGTGTTAGAGTGTTCAGCAGAAGTTTGTGGTTACAGGAAAGTGGGTGCGGGAGGGAAGAGGAGTGATTGATGGAATGATGATGTAAAGAGAGTAGTAAGGGAGAAAAAGTTAGCATATGAGAAGTTTTTACAAAGTAGAAGTGATGCAAGGAGGGAAGAGTATATGGAGAAAAAGAGAGAGGTTAAGAGAGTGGTGAAGCAATGTAAAAAGAGAGCAAATGAGAGAGTGGGTGAGATGTTATCAACAAATTTTGTTGAAAATAAGAAAAAGTTTTGGAGTGAGATTAACAAGTTAAGGATTTGTCAGTTAAAAATAGGAGAGGAGAGTTATTAAATGGAGAGTTAGAGGTATTGGGAAGATGGAAGGAATATTTTGAGGAATTGTTAAATGTTGATGAAGATAGGGAAGCTGTGATTTCGTGTATAGGGCAAGGAGGAATAACATCTTGTAGGAGGGAGGAAGAGCCACTTGTGAGTGTGGGGGAAGTTCATGAGGCAGTAGGTAAAATGAAAGGGGGTAAGGCAGCCGGGATTGATGGGATAAAGATAGAAATGTTAAAAGCAGGTGGAGATATAGTTTTGGAGTGGTTGGTGCAATTATTTAATAAATGTATGGAAGAGGGTAAGGTACCTAGGGATTGGCAGAGAGCATGCATAGTTCCTTTGTATAAAGGCAAAGGGGACAAAAGAGAGTGCAAAAATTATAGGGGGATAAGTCTGTTGAGTATACAGTGGACCCCCGCATAACGATCACCTCCGAATGCAACCAATTATGTAAGTGTATTTATGTAAGTGCGTTTGTACGTGTATGTTTGGGGGTCTGAAATGGACTAATCTACTTCACAATATTCCTTATGGGAACAAATTCGGTCAGTACTGGCACCTGAACATACTTCTGGAGTGAAAAAATATCGTTAACCGGGGGTCCACTGTACCTGGTAAAGTGTATGGTAAAGTTATCATTGAAAGAATTAAGAGTAAGACGGAGAATAGGATAGCAGATGAACAAGGAGGCTTTAGGAAAGGTAGGGGGTGTGTGGACCAGGTGTTTACAGTGAAACATATAATTTTTATTTTTTATTATCACACTGGCCGATTCCCACCAGGGCAGGGTGGCCCGAAAAAGAAAAACTTTCACCATCATTCACTCCATCACTGTCTTGCTAGAAGGGTGCTTTACACTACAGTTTTTAAACTGCAACATTAATACCCCTCCTTCAGAGTGCAGGCACTGTACTTCCCATCTCCAGGACTCAAGTCCGGCCTGCTCACACTCCAACAGCACGTCAAGTATTAAAAACCATTTGTCTCCATTCACTCCTATCAAACACGCTCACGCATGCCTGCTGGAAGTCCAAGCCCCTCGCACACAAAACCTCCTTTAACCCCTCCCTCCAACCTTTCCTAGGCCGACCCCTACCCCGCCTTCCTTCCACTACAGACTGATACACTCTTGAAGTCATTCTGTTTCGCTCCATTCTCTCTACATGTCCGAACCACCTCAACAACCCTTCCTCAGCCCTCTGGACAACAGTTTTGGTAATCCCGCACCTCCTCCTAACTTCCAAACTACGAATTCTCTGCATTATATTCACACTACACATTGCCCTCAGACATGACATCTCCACTGCCTCCAGCCTTCTCCTTGCTGCAACATTCATCACCCATGCTTCACACCCATATAAGAGCATTGGTAAAACTATACTCTCATACATTCCCCTCTTTGCCTCCAAGGACAAAGTTCTTTGTCTCCAGAGACTCCTAAGTGCACCACTCACCCTTTTTCCCTCATCAATTCTATGATTCACCTCATCTTTCATAGACACATCCGCTGACACGTCCACTCCCAAATATCTGAATACATTCACCTCCTCCATACTCTCTCCCTCCAATCTGATATCCAATCTTCCATCATATAAGTGAACAGTATTTAGATAAGGCTAAAGAGGTCTTTGTGGCATTTGTGGATTTGGAAAAGGCGTATGACAGGGTGGATAGGGGGGCAATGTGGCAGATGTTGCAGGTGTATGGTGTAGGAGGTAGGTTACTGAAAGCAGTGAAGAGTTTTTACAAGGATAGTGAGGCTCAAGTTAGAGTATGTAGGAAAGAGGGAAATTATTTCCCAGTAAAAGTAGGCCTTAGACAAGGATGTGTGATGTCACCGTGGTTGTTTAATATATTTATAGATGGGGTTGTAAGAGAAGTAAATGTGAGGGTCTTGGCAAGAGGTGTGGAATTAAAAGATAAAGAATCACACATAAAGTGGGAGTTGTCACAGTTGCTCTTTGCTTATGACACTGTGCTCTTGGGAGATTCTGAAGAGAAGTTGCAGAGATTGGTGGATGAATTTGGTAGGGTGTGCAAAAGAAGAAAATTAAAAGTGATACAGGAAAGAGTAAGGTTATGAGGATAACAAAAAGATTAGGTGATGAAAGATTGGATATCAGATTGGAGGGAGAGAGTGTGGAGGAGGTGAATGTATTCAGATATTTGGGAGTGGACATGTCAGCGGATGGGTCTATGAAAGATGAGGTGAATCATAGAATTGATGAGGGGAAAAAGGTGAGTGGTGCACTTAGGAGTCTGTGGAGACAAAGAACTTTGTCCTTGGAGGCAAAGAGGGGAATGTATGAGAGTATAGTTTTACCAACGCTCTTATGTGGGTGTGAAGCATGGGTGATGAATGTTACAGCGAGGAGAAGGCTGGAGGCAGTGGAGATGTCATGTCTGAGGGCAATGTGTGGTGTGAATATAATGCAGAGAATTCGTAGTTTGGAAGTTAGGAGGAGGTGCAGGATTACCAAAACTGTTGTCCAGAGGGCTGAGGAAGGGTTGTTGAGGTGGTTCAGACATGTAGAGAGAATGGAGCGAAACAGAGTGACTTCAAGAGTGTATCAGTCTGTAGTGGAAGGAAGGCGGGGTAGGGGTCGGCCTAGGAAAGGTTGGAGGGAGGGGGTAAAGGAGGTTTTGTGTGCGAGGGGCTTGGACTTCCAGCAGGCATGCGTGAGCGTGTTTGATAGGAGTGAATGGAGACAAATGGTTTTTAATACTTGACATGCTGTTGGAGTGTGAGCAAAGTAACATTTATGAAGGGGTTCAGGGAAACCGGCAGGCCGGACTTGAGTCCTGGAGATGGGAAGTACAGTGCCTGCACTCTGAAGGAGGGGTGTTAATGTTGCAGTTTAAAAACTGTAGTGTAAAGCACCCTTCTGGCAAGACAGTGATGGAGTGAATGATGGTGAAAGTTTTTCTTTTTAGGGCCACCCTGCCTTGGTGGGAATCGGCCAGTGTGATAATAAAAGAATAATAAATAAAGATGTTTCCTAACAGTAGTTTTGAAGGTGATGAATGTGTCTGCTGTTCTAGAGTTTTCAGGTAGAGTGTTGCAGATTTTAGGGCCTTTGACATACATTGAGTTTTTGTAAAGGTTTAGTCGGACACGGGGAATGTCATAGAGATGTTTGTGTTATGCCTGTGGGTCCTGTCACAACTATCAAAAAAGCATTTTAGGTCAAGGTTAATATTGGAATTTAAGGTCCTGTATATGTAGATTGCACAGTAGTAAGTGTGGATGTTCTGAATAGGGAGTAAGTTTAGATCTACGAAGAGTGGGGGGATGTGTTGCTAGGGATGAGAATTAGTGATTATTCTTATTGCAGCTTTTTGTTGAGTTATTTTTGCCTTTAGGTGTATTGCTGCAGTTGATCCCCAAGCACAAATACCATAGGTGAGGTATGGATAAATGAGTGAATGGTATAGTGTGAGAAGGGCATTTTGCGGCACGTAGTATCATATCTTGGAGAGGATCCCAACTGTTTTGGATACTTTTTTTGATATGTGTTGGATATGGGTGCTGAAATTCAGGTTGTTATCGAGGTATAGGCCTAGGAATTTGCCCTCATTATGTCTGGAAATTAGAGTGCTGTCAATCTTAATGTTAAGTTGTGTAGCACCTGCTCTGCTACCAAACATAATATAGTAGGTTTTGTCAGTGTTAAATGTAAATATATTGGCTGCCATCCAAGTTGATATTTTGAGCAGCTCCTCATTAACCCTTTGAGGGTTTTCGTCGTACTAGTACGTCTTACGCCTAGGGGTTTTTGACGTACTAGTACTCATAAATTCTAGCGGCCTCAAATCTAGTGGGAGAAAGCTGGTAGGCCTTCATATGAAAGAATGGGTCTATGTGGTCAGTGTGCACAGTCTAAAAAAAATCCTGCAGCACACAGTGCATAATGAGAAAAAAAAAACTTTGACCATTTTTTTTTAATAAATCAGCGACTTTGCAGTGTATTTTCATATGGTATTTATTGTTGTATTCTAGTTTTCTTGGTCTCATTTTACAGAATGGAGGACATATTACAGAAATTGAGATGATTTTGACTGGTTTTATAAAGAAAGGTGCCTTGAAATTGAGCTCAAAGTAGCAGAAATGTTCGATTTTTACCAAACTTCAAAAGTAAACAAATCGTGCCAAGCGTGCAATACACGTCAACTGGTGAGTCTAATATTCTTTCACAAGTGCACCAATAATATTTATACCATTTTTTACACTAATGCAGTAGTCTGCATAACAGTAAATCTTATATTTTTTGTGAAAATAAAAATTCAAAGTGGAAAGCAAAAGAATATAAGAGGGGCCTTGAGACATGACTAATGACTAGAGGAAATGTGATTTTAGTGCCAGGAATGTCTTTCTTGTTTATTCTGGGCCCTATTCGGAAATTGGCATCTTTTGAAATTTGTGTGAAATTGGCAAAATTGCTAAATTCCGACCACTGTACTGGATAGTTGAATTTCATAAATGAGTGGTTTCTTGCACCCATTCGATAGAAAAAATGGAGTTCTAGGGAAATATTCATGTTTTTTGTTGACTAGTACAGTGAAATTGGCCGAAAATGGGGCTCAAAGTGGGCAAAATCGCCGATGCGTAAACATCACCAAGACCGCTAACTTTGCGAGAGCATAATTCCATAAGTTTTCTATCAAATTTCAAACTTTTGGTGTCTTTCTGATCGGGAAAAGATTCTCTATCTTTTCATAAGAGAAAATAATTTTTTTTTTTTTTTTAAATTTGGCCGACCCTGAGAACGAGTTTCGGAGAGGGCCTGTCGACCCTCAAAGGGTTAACAATGGTGTTGAGGGTGGCAAGATTAGGGTGAGAGATGACATAAGTCGTGTCGTCAGCAAAGAGAATGGGTTTCAGGTTTTGGGATACGTTTGGAAAATCATTGATGTAAATGAGGAAGAGCAGAGGTCCAAGGACACTTTCCTGCAGAACTCCAGTATCAAGTGGCTGTGTTGATGATGCTGTGTCTTTAATGGTGACATACTGATACCTGTTAGTAAGGTAGGATTTGAAATATGCAAGCGCATGGCCTCTTATACCATAATGGTCAAGTTTGTGAAGTAGGATGCCGTGGTCTACTGTGTCAAAAGCTTTTCTTAGGTCAATAAAAATTCCTAGCGGATATTCCTTATTTTCCAATGCTGTGTAAAGCAGATCTAGCATTTTTACAATTGCATCATTAGTGCTTTTATTTTTCCTGAATCCAAATTGGCAGGGGTTGAGTATGTTTTGTGCCGTTATAAATGAATACAGTCTCCTGTGCACGAGTTTCTCGAAGATTTTGGATAGCAATGGTAAGTTTGATTTTGGCCTATAGTTGTTTACATTTGTAGGATCACCACCCTTATGTATTGGTGTAACCCTTGCTGTCTTGAGTAGTTTCGGGAAGGTGCTAGTTTCTAGTGACTTGTTAAAAAGTAATGAAATAGCATACGAAAGGACATCGGCTGCTCGCTTGTACAATAATGGTGGGACATGAGACAGGTTCCCTGAGTTATTTTTAAGTGGGAGGGGGTAATGGAGGTTTTGTGTGCGAGGGGCTTGGACTTCCAGCAGGCATGCGTGAGCATGTTTGATAGGAGTGAATGGAGACAAATGGTTTTTAATACTTGACGTGCTGTTGGAGTGTGAGCAAAGTAACATTTATGAAGGGATTCAGGGAAACCGGCAGGCTGGACTTGAGTCCTGGAGATGGGAAGTATAGTGCCTGCACTCTGAAGGAGGGGTGTTAATGTTGCAGTTTAAAAACTGTACTGTAAAGCACCCTTCTGGCAAGACAGTGATGGAGTGAATGATGGTGAAAGTTTTTCTTTTTTCGGGCCACCCTGCCTTGGTGGGAATCAGCCAGTGTGTTAATAAAAAAAAAAAATAATCTCAGTGACTTCGATGGGTTCAGTTGGAACAAGATAGAAGGAATTTGGGAAATTCCCATCTAGATAGTCCGGCATGGGCATTGGTACATGGGATTTTACTGGCAAGATTAGATCCTATGGTTGAGAAGAAGTCATTTATCTTGTTAGCTGTTTCAGTGGGATGCATTGGTGTTTCATTAGGTTTAGTTAGGACAATGTTCCTGTTTTTTTTCAGTTTGTGGGTGCCCAGAATCTGAGAGAGTGTTTTCCAGGTCTTTTTTATGTCTCTTCTTGTGTCAGTGAATCTGCTGGAGTAGTAAAGCTGTTTGGCTTTCTTTATTACTTTGGTGAGAACTGATGAATAGTGTTTAAGAATATCTTTATGTATTAAGCCCTGTCTATATTGCTTTTCATATTGGTGTTTCTTATCAGTGGATTTCAGAATGCTGCTGGTTAGCCATGGGCAACCGAGCCGTTTATTCGTGATCTGTTTCGTTTTTATAGGACAATGTTTGTTGTATAGTCTAAGTAATTTGTTAAGAAAAATGTCTGCCCAATCGTCAATACCATTGGCCTTGGAGAATTCTGTAGGCCAGTCAACAGTCTCTAGGTCTGCTGTGAACTTCCTTATTGAGGCCTCGTCATGGAGTCTAAATGAAATTTTGTTGTATAATACGTATGTAATAATAATAATAATATGTATGTAATAATAATAATAGTAATAATGCATACATAATTATAATAATAATAATAATAATAACCAGTTATTTTCATATAGTCGGACTTGAGTCCTGGAAGTGGGAAGTACAATGTCTGCACTTTAAAGGAGAAGTTCAGGATATTAGCAGTTTGGAGAGATATGTTGTGTATCTTTATATGTGTATGCTTCTAAACTGTTGTATTCTGAGCACCTCTGCAAAAACAGTGATAATGTGCGAGTGTGGTGAAAGTGTTGAATGATGAAAGTATTTTCTTTTTGGGAATTTTCTTTCTTTTTTGGGTCACCCTGCCTCGGTGGGAGACGGCCGACTTGTTGAAAAAAAAAAAATAATAATAATAATACAATATAATAGTAATAATAATATGTTGACATTTTTTTTTTATATATATATATATTTTTGTGCCAAATGCTTCAAAATAGAAATTGGTAACCCTCTGGATGGCTGTAGGTACAGCTGCTATGACAGTGAAAACCTAGAGTCAAAAGGAAGAGGAGGCATGCCGCTCCGAGTGATCGCAGCAGACCCTTGGGAATGCGTAGTTTTGTCTTATATTGTATAAATTTCTTACACAGTGCCTCACTCAAAGAGACAGTATTTGCGTATAATCAGCAAGAAGTGATTAGAAACTATGAAAAAAGCTAGAGAAACGAAGAAGGAAGCGGCATAGAGTGGGGCAGCTGGTCGCCACCACCACTGTGGCTGCTGCCGCCACCACCATCACTGTGGCCACTGCCACCACCACCACAGTGGCTGCTGCCGCCACCACCACCACTGTGGCCACAGTGATCATGTCTTCACCTATATATACATCTGTCTTGACCACACCTGTGGTTAAATATGTGACATCCTCACCACTAATCATAGATAAACACAAGCTAGGTGTGGGGTTATGGACTGGGAAGATACTAGAGTGGGAGAGTAAATTGTGGATGCTTTCTGCCACTGCTGGTGTCACCATCACTTACCATATTATGGCCTATTTTATTCATTCTAGAGTATATATCATGTTTCTGTGTTATTGATATTGTTTATTGTGTCATATTAGATGAATTGTGATAGATAACTAAGCTGTAGAGTTGATATTAGCATTATTTTGTCATGCCCCCTGAGAGGCTGGAACGAATTAATTGCATTTCAATTAATTTAAATGAGGAAAATTGACTCAGCATACGAACAACTCAGGATACGAACAGTCATGGAACAGATTAACCCTTTGACTATCGAAGGGCCAAATCCTGAAGTGTCTCCTGGTGTCGCAAAATATTCGAAAAAAAAAAATTATTTTTTCTTATGAAAATGTTAAGATTATTTTTCTGATTGTTTTAGTCCCAAAAAAAAAAATTTTCCCATCAGTACTTACCGAGATATAGAGTCCTGAAGTTTGCTGAAATTGATCTGCTGGCGGCAACAGCGGCGACTGCCGCTCACCCGGTAAACTTTTATTTACTTGTATTCGATGGTTTCTTGTTTTTTTCACTATTTTATTTTTTCACATAACTTTTGTGGCCTGTGAGACCAAATTATTGTGCAATGTTCAAATATACACTCGTTGAATGTAACACAATTATAGCAAAAACACTCGTATCATTATAATGTTGCTAAAACTTGTTTACACAAACAAACAATGTAAACAAATGTTTATTACGATTGCTTTATAATATATATACATATGTACAATCACTGGACACTTTATTAGAAGTGCTGCAGCTTGTGGAATTCTTTGAAACATGGGTATAAGCACAATGGTGTCTTACACTCCTCACACATAAAACGAGTGTCTCTGCGTTTTTGTGGACGTTTTGTGGTATGTCCACAGACAAAACACCTCTTCTGAGCATTTTTCTTGGCAGTAGTAGCAGGCAGTGGTATGGGGTAGTGATCACCAGGCCTCAGACGAGAGGACATGTGTTGATAATTTCGTGGGCGCTGGTCTATTGCAGGTGTTGTTTCTTGGTACTTGAATATTATTTGTCTGATGACTGACAAACAAAATTCACCATATTTGGGTTTGTTCTTGGTCTTCAACTTATACATATTATAAGCATTCAGCATGGAAATGTCAAGAAGATGGAAAAACAGTTTTATGTACCACTTATAACTCTTGCGAACACAGTCAGCAAACCCAATCTGCATGTCACATTTGTCCACTAAGCGCATATTGAGGTTGTAATCCATCACAGCTGCAGGTTTTACAATAGGTTCATTGGTCTCTCTATTCTGCTTGCCAGTCTCTACCATTTCGTGTCGGTGAACTGATGTCAGCAGTGTGACATCACATTTGTCATGCCACCGAAATGCCATGATGTCATTGGCAGCAAACACCTGCACTTCACCTCTACGACTGCCAGCTTCGAACCTAGGCATATGTTTACGATTTCTACGCACTGTGCCACACACATCTGTCATGTTCACTCGCAAGAAATCACTGAGTATAGGGCTTGTGTACCAGTTGTCAGTATATAAAATATGCCATTTACCAAGATATGGCTCCATCATTGTTCTAACCACATCACCAGAGATACCCAGTAACTTCCTGGTATCTTCCATTGTTTTACCGCCAGTGTACACAATTATATCCAAAACCAGACCAGTTTTGCAATCACACAGAACAAATAACTTTATACCAAAGCGTTTCCTCTTGCTTGGTATATACTGCTTGAATGAGAGTCTTCCTTTGAACAAAATCAAAGACTCGTCAATAACAAGCTTCCTGAAGGGATAAAAATACATAGAGCACTTTTGTTTCAGGTACATAAACACACGTCTGATCTTATATAACCTGTCGCTTCTGTCAGGCCTGGTTTTGTCTGAAAAGTGTAACATACGTAACAGTAACACAAATCTATTCACTGGTATAATGTCACTGAAAGCAGGGGTTGAAATCAGACGGTTTGTCGCCCAGTATGTGTTGACACTATGCTTATACACATGTGGCATAAGCATTATTGTGGCAAAGAACAGATACATCTCTGCCACAGTTGTGTCCTTCCACTGGTGTAGGCGTGATCTTGGTGAAAGCATAGTGTTTGCCATGGTGTACTCATAGTATGTATTGCTTTCCCTGACAGTAATGTCCATCAGGGGTTCATCGAAGAACAACTGAAAGCATTCCAGTTCAGTGGGATTGTTCCCAAGTGTACATGATGGCCGTATTCCACTTTGTCCTTCATCAAAGTCATGGGGATTGGGAACAAACTCGTCATCTTGATGCCAATCCCAGATGCGGTCAGCTGGTGCGTTCTGGATATTGTAATGTCGTTGTGGTTGTGCAGGTTGTGGTTGTGGTTGTGAGAGTGTGGGGTCGGCCGAGGCGGGTTGTAGTTGTGCAGAGTCAGCAGCGCGGGCACTAGCGTGGCCCGCTGCTGGTGTCACATGACTCATGGCACCGTCACTATCACCACCACCGCCTGCTGC
Source organism: Cherax quadricarinatus (assembly GCF_038502225.1). Taxonomy (NCBI): domain Eukaryota; kingdom Metazoa; phylum Arthropoda; class Malacostraca; order Decapoda; family Parastacidae; genus Cherax; species Cherax quadricarinatus. Next base: position 27,323,509 of record NC_091303.1, on the reverse strand, counting down.
CTCACTCACATCATTTATACCCATTGTAACAATATCGTCATCTTCACTATCAGGACGTGGTGTAGGGCCACGGGATGTGCTCCGAGATGTACTCCTTCCTCTTGGAAGAGCATATGGCACACTACCAGACCGCATGCGACGTCGTATATACTGCCGCTTCACTGAGGAATATTCACCCTCACTGTCACAACTAGAAGTGCTTTCAATAACCTTGAAATCACTATCACTATCACTTGCACTGCTCACATCTGAGTCTTGTACACGGGCAAATAGTTTCCTCTTTCGTCCTGGTACAGGTGAACATGAACGAGCCGGCCCAGCACCAGAGGTGAATGGTTGTCGGTCATCTGGGTTTTCATCACTAATTATGTTATCCTGGGTAATTTTCTCGGTCACACCCGCTTCAAAACCAGGGAATTCACTTTCACTGACACTATCACTGTTTGAGCTATCACTTGGGAACAAAAGACCTCCAATCCGCCGAGGAGTGAGGAACTTCTTACTGCGAGGCATGGTGAAAATGGACTACCAAGATGGCGTTCCCACAATGCACCGCTGAGTCCCAGATTTTTTTCACAGGGTGCACACAGACCACTGAGACCCAATCTCTCTCGTGTAGGCCTACCAGCCCTCTCCCGCTTGATTTGAAGCCGCTAGAATTTATGCGTATAGATACATCAAACACGGTATCTCCCATGACGTACATATACGACCGCGACAGTCAAAGGGTTAAATTCGTAAGCCGAGGTTCCACTGTATATCCAAAACCAGACCAGTTTTGCAATCACACAGTACAAATAACTTTATACCAAAGCGTTTCCTCTTGCTTTGGTATATACTGCTTGAATGACAGTCTGCCTTTGAACAAAATCAAAGACTCATCAATAACAAGCTTCCTGAAAGGATAAAAATACATGCAGCACTTTCGTTTCAGGTATTTGAACACATTCCTGATATTATATAATCTGTCACTTCTGTCAGGCCTTGTTTTGTCTGAGAAGTGTAGCATACGTAACAGTAGCACAGATCGATTCAATGGTATAATGTCACCGAAAGCTGGGGTTGAAATCAGGCGGTCTGTTGACCAGTATGTGTTGACACTGCGCTTATACACGTGGCATAACCATTATTGTAGCAAAAAACAGGTACATCTCTGCCACAATTGTGTCCTTCCACTGGTTTAACCATAACCTTGGTGAAAGAATTGTGTTTGCCATGGTGTACTCATAGTATGTGTTGCTTTCCCTGACAATAATTTCCATCAGGGGTTCTTCGAAGAATAACTGAAAGCATTCCAGTTCAGTGGCATTGTTCCCAAGTGTACACGATGGCCGTATTCCACTTTGCGTTTCATCAAGGTCATGGGGATTGGGAACAAAATTGGCACCTTCCAACCAATCCCATATGCAGTCTGCTGGTTGGTACTCGATGTTGACAGGTGGTTGTGGTTGTGGAGGTTGTGGTTGTGCAGGTTGTGGGGGTGGTTGAGGCTGGTTGCGGTTGTGCTGAGTTAGCAGCATGGGTAGCATCATGGCCCGGTGCTGGTGCCACATGACTCATTCTACCACCACCACCACCACCTTCTGCCCCACGCCTATTACGCATCCTCATTGTAACAATATCATCATCTTCACTATCAGTTCGTGGTGTAGGGCCACGGGATGTACTCCGAGATTTACTCCTTTTCCTTGGAATGGTATATGGCACACTACCAGAACGCATGCTGCATCATACATACTGCCGTTTCACTGGAGAATATTCCCCCTCACTGTCACAACTTGAACTGCTGTCAGTAGCTTGGAAATCACTATCACTATCACTTTCACTGCTCACATCCAAGTCCTGTACATGGGGAAATAGTTTCCTCTTTCATCCTGGTACAGGTGAACATGAATGAGACAGCACAGCACCAGAGGTGGAAGGTTGTGGGTTGTCTGGGTTTTCACCACTAATTACATTATCCTGGGCACTGCTTTCGGTCACACCCTTCTGAAAACCATAGAATTTCTTAGTAGTAAGTTAGCAAAAAACAAATAATAGTATTACAATTAGTACAAGTTACAACAGTATAATTTTAGACATGTACAATGGAACCTTGACTTATGAGTTTAATCCATTCCATGACATAGCTCATAACTCAATTTGCTTGAAGTATATCAAATCAATTTTCCTCATTTAAATTAATTGAAATACCATTAATCCATCCCAGCGGCAGAGCAAAATATTTCAATATAACAACTCTACAGCTTATTTGTCTTTCACAATTCATCTAATATGACTTAATAAACAATATAATTAACAGAGAAACATGATATATACTTTAGAATGAATAAAATAGGCCATAATATGACGAGTGATGTTACAGTTTATTGTGTTTGATTGCTGAACTTAACTGATACAATTTGCTTTAATTCCATGGAAATCATCGTCTTTTTCTTCTCAGCACTGTCCTTTGCACTTATTTTCTTAGGACCCATGGTTAGAAAAAAGAAAATTGGCCAAATGACTGTAAAAAAAATGCAAGGAAGCAGGAGAGAAATGCTCCCACAGTAATGTAAACATGTGGACCCCTTACCAGATGTTTTGCCATTGGCTATGCTAACTAGTGGCAGCATTCTGAATTATTATTATGTATTATGTATATGTATTATTATTATTATTAATTTAGGGAACTGAAGCTCATTATTATTATTATTATTTTTTTATTATTATTATTAACACACTGGCCGATTCCCACCAAGGTAGGGTGGCCCGAAAAAGAAAAACTTTCACCATCATTCACTCCATCACTATCTTGCCAGAAGGGTGCTTTACACTACAGTTTTTAAACTGCAACATTAACACCCCTCCTTCAGAGTGCAGGCCCTGTACTTCCCATCTCCAGGTCTCAAGTCCGGCTTGCCGGTTTCCCTGAATCCCTTCATAAATGTTACTTTGCTCACACTCCAACAGCACATCAAGTATTAAAAACCATTTGTCTCCATTCACTCCTATCAAACACGCTCACGCATGCCTGCTGGAAGTCCAAGCCCCTCGCACACAAAACCTCCTTTACCCCCCTCCCTCCAACCTTTCCTAGGCCGACCCCTACCCCGCCTTCCTTCCACTACAGACTGATACACTCTTGAAGTCATTCTGTTTCGCTCCATTCTCTCTACATGTCCGAACCACCTCAACAACCCTTCCTGAGCCCTCTGGACAACAGTTTTGGTAATCCCGCACCTCCTCCTAACTTCCAAACTACGAATTCTCTGCATTATATTCACACCACACATTGCCCTCAGACATGACATCTCCACTGCCTCCAGCCTTCTCCTCGCTGTAACATTCATCGCCCATGCTTCACACCCATATAAGAGCATTGGTAAAACTATACTCTCATACATTCCCCTCTTTGCCTCCAAGGACAAAGTTCTTTGTCTCCACAGACTCCTAAGTGCACAGCTCACCCTTTTCCCCTCATCAGTTCTATGATTCACCTCATCTTTCATAGACCCATCAGCTGACACGTCCACTCCCAAATATCTGAATACATTCACCTCCTCCATACTCTCTCCCTCCAATCTGATATCCAATCTTTCATCACCTAATCTTTTTGTTATCCTCATAACCTTACTCTTTCCTGTATTCACTTTTAATTTTCTTCTTTTGCATACCCTACCAAATTCATCCACCAACCTCTGCAACTTCTCTTCAGAATCTCCCAAGAGCACAGTGTCATCAGCAAAGAGCAACTGTGACAACTCCCACTTTATGTGTGATTCTTTATCTTTTAACTCCATGCCTCTTGCCAAGACCCTCGCATTTACTTCTCTTACAAACCCATCTATAAATATACAGTGGACCCCCGGTATTCGATATTAATCCGCTCCTGAGAGCTCATAGAATACCGAAAATATTGAAAACCGAATCAATTTTCCTCATAAGAAATAATGGAAATCAAATTAATCCGTGCAAGACACCCAAAAGTATGAAAAAAAAAAATTTACTACATGAAATATTAAGTTTAATGCAATAGAACAATTACAATAACAATAAAATAATTGACACTTACCTTTAATGAAGATCTTGTGATGATTGACGGGATGGGAGGAGGGGAGAGGTGTTAGTGTTTAGAAGGGGAATCCCCTTCCATTAGGACTTCAGGTAGCAAGTCCTTTTCCGGGGTTACTTCCCTTTTTCTTTTAATGCCACTAGGACCAGCCTCACCATGCCTTACCACACTGTGTATGCCACTACAATTCTTAAATCTCTCAAACTAACCTTTGCTGGCCTTAAATTCACTCACATCAGCACTAGTTGCAGGCAAATTCTTTACCAAATTGTCATGCAACTGCCTAGCCTTTTCACAAATGATCGCTTGAGAGATGCTATCTCCTGCTATCTGTTTTTCATTCATCCACACCAGTAACAGTCTCTCAACTTTTTCTAACACTTGCGGTCACTGTTTCGTAATCACAGTTGCACCTTTTGCAAGAACAGCTTCCTTGATTGCCGTTTTCGTGGTCACTATAGTAGAGATGGTTGATTGGGGTTTATTATACAACCTGACCAGCTCCAACACACTCACTCCACTTTCGTACTTTGCAATTAGCTCTTTCTTCATTTCAATAGTCATTAGCGCCTTTTTTCTCGAAGGGTTGGCACTAGAAGCTTTCTTGGGGCCCATGGTGACTTATTTTGCAGAAAGAAGCACCAAAAACAGTGATAATATGGAATGTACCGAATGTATCCTTAGATGCGCGCACACTGGCTGGCTTGTAAACACTGGCACACACGGGGCAGTTCAGGCCACACGTAGACACGTCTCGTACAAATCGTATCGAATACCAGGTTTTCAATTGGATAGCGAGGCAAAATTTTTGCGATATAATGCATCGAATACCGATGCCATCGAATACCGGGGGTCCACTATATTAAACAACCACGGTGACATCACACATCCTTGTCTAAGGCCTACTTTTACTGGGAAATAATCTCCCTCTTTCCTACATACTCTAACTTGAGCCTCACTATCCTCGTAAAAACTCTTCACTGCTTTCAGTAACCTACCTCCTACACCATACACCTGCAACATCTGCCACATAGCCCCCCTATCCACCCGGTCATATGCCTTTTCCAAATCCATAAATGCCACAAAAACCACTTTAGCCTTATCTAAATACTGTTCAATTATATGTTTCACTGTAAACACCTGGTCCACACACCCCCTTCCTTTCCTAAAGCCTCCTTGTTCATCTGCTGTCCTATTCTCTGTCTTACACTTAATTCTTTCAATAATAACTCTACCATACACTTTACCAGATATACTCAACAGACTTATCCCCCTATAATTTTTGCACTCTCTTTTGTCCCCTTTGCCTTTATACAAAGGAACTATGCATGCTCTCTGCCAATCCCTAGGTACCTTACCCTCTTCCATACATTTATTAAATAATTGCACCAACCACTCCAAAACTATATCCCCACCTGCTTTTAACATTTCTATCTTTATCCCATCAATCCCGGCTGCCTTACCCCCTTTCATTTTACCTACTGCCTCATGAACTTCCCCCACACTCACAACTGGCTCTTCCTCACTCCTACAAGATGTTATTTCTCCTTGCCCTATACACGAAATCACAGCTTCCCTATCTTCATCAACATTTAACAATTCCTCAAAATATTCCTTCCATCTTCCCAATACCTCTAACTCTCCATTTAATAACTCTCCTCTCCTATTTTTAACTGACAAATCCATTTGTTCTCTAGGCTTCCTTAACTTGTTAATCTCACTCCAAAACTTTTTCTTATTTTCAACAAAATTTGTTGATAACATCTCACCCACTCTCTCATTTGCTCTCTTTTTACATTGCTTCACCACTCTCTTAACCTCTCTCTTTTTCTCCATATACTCTTCCCTCCTTGCATCACTTCTACTTTATAAAAACTTCTCATATGCTAACTTTTTCTCCCTTACTACTCTCTTTACATCATCATTCCACCAATCACTCCTCTTCCCTCCCACACCCACTTTCTTGTAACCACAAACTTCTGCTGAACACTCTAACACTACATTTTTAAACCTACCCCATACCTCTTCGACCCCATTGCCTATGCTCTCATTAGCCCATCTATCCTCCAATAGCTGTTTATATCTTACCCTAACTGCCTCCTCTTTTAGTTTATAAACCTTCACCTCTCTCTTCCCTGATGCTTCTATTCTCCTTTTATCCCATCTACCTTTACTCTCAGTGTAGCTACAACTAAAAAGTGATCTGATATATCTGTGGCCCCTCTATAAACATGTACATCCTGAAGTCTACTCAACAGTCTTTTATCTACCAATACATAATCCAACAAACTACTGTCATTTCACCCTACATCATATCTTGTATACTTATTTATCCTCTTTTTCTTAAAATATGTATTACCTATAACTAAACCCCTTTCTATACAAAGCTCAATCAAAGGGCTCCCATTATCATTTACACCTGGCACCCCAAACTTACCTACCACACCCTCTCTAAAAGTTTCTCCTACTTTAGCATTCAGGTCCCCTACCACAATAATTCTCTCATTTGGTTCAAAGGTTCCTATACATTCACTTAACATCTCCCAAAATCTCTCTCTCTCTCCTCTACATTCCTCTCTTCTCCAGGTGCATACATGCTTATTATGACCCACTTTTCGCATCCAACCTTTACTTTAATCCACATAATCCTTGAATTTACACATTCATATTCTCTTTTCTCCTTCCATAACTGATCCTTCAACATTACTGCTACCCCTTCCTTGGCTCTAACTCTCTAATAATAGTGCACTTGTAATAATAATAATAATAATGATGAGAGTTTCAGAACGCCACCAACTCAGTGCACTGTTTACCTCGGTGTGGGAGTCTTTCTCTCATGCTTTGCTTACATTTTTTACAGTCATTTGACCAAATTTCATATTTTCTAAGCATGGTTCCTAAGAAAGTAAGTGTTCAGGACAGTGCTGAGAAGAAAAAGAAGATGATTTCCATGGAATTAAAGCATGAAATCATAGATAAACAAGCGAGGTGTGCAGGTTTTGGGTTGAGGGGGAAGCAGGGGTAGCTGGCTCGTAATTCAGATGTTGGCTCATAACTCAGAGCAAAAACATCGACCAAGCAACAGCTCGTATCTCAAAAAACTCGTATGCTGAGACACTCGTAAGTCAAGGTTCCACTTTATTAATACTGTATTTTAGATTGATCAAGAGGTCCTAAGTTTTTTGGGATTTCTTGAGTTGTGTTGGACTGGTTGAATGATTTATTATACAGTGGACCCTCGATCAATGGCATTAACCCTTTCAGGGTTGGTGCCATACTAGTACGGCTTACGCGCCAGGGTTGGTGCCATACTAGTACGCATAAATTTTAGCATCCTCAAATCAAGCAGGAAAAGGCTGGTAGTCCTGGATGTGAGAGAATGGGTCTCCATGGTCAGTGTGCGCAGTATAAAAAAAATCGGGAACCCAGTGGTGCATTGTGGGAAAGCCATTTTATTACACCTTGTTCACCATGTCTAGCGGTAAGAAACTCCTCACTCCTCGGGTAACTGGGGCTCTTTTGTTCCCAAGTGACAGCTCAAACACAGATGGAAGTGTCAGTGAAGATGAATTTTATGGTTTTGAGGAGTTTGTGACTGCAAGCAATGCCCAGGAAACCAACGTGAAGGAAGGAAGAAGGAAGGTAGAAGAAATGGAGGAAAGGAGGAAGAGATGAGAGGAAGGAAGGAATAAATGAAGAGATGAGAGGAAGGAAGGAAGGAGGGAAGAAAGGAATGAGACCATCAACCTAGGATAACTCAAAAAATTCAGACAGTGACTTATTTCCATGTGGGTTGGTGGGGTAGGGAGGAAGGGATGGGTGTTGACAGGCAGTGAGGGTGGTGAGTGGTGGTGTTATTTGTCATTGTGACACTAATTAGGCTGGTGACTCAGCATATTTACAAGTCCACCCCCCACACAACAACTAGGAGCTTTACAGAAGCTGTAGCAGTTCTGGGAAGTGTCCAGTGACTTTATATGTGTATATATGTGATAGAAAAATAGTAATAAACAACATTTTTTATTGTTGGTTTGTGTAAACATGTTTTGTAAACAATGTAATAACTGTGCGGTCATTGTGTGTAGCATACGAGGAATGAATATACATTCAATATAAAGTGGTCTCTCGCTTTTCGTAGTTCTCGGCAATCAAAGATTTCGGAAATCATAGGGGTATTTTCATATAAACATGGGCTCGCTTTTCATAGGTTGACTTGCGAGTCGTAGTTCGTCCGGGACGCGTACCCATGGCGTGAGCCGGGGCGGCAGCCAGTCTGGCATTGTTTACCAGTGAGCAAAGGTCCCCTCATGTGCTCCAGCGAAATATTTCATAATATTCCATTTATTTTAGTGCTTGCAAGTACTAAATAAGCTACCATGGCTCCAAAGAAAGCTCCTAGTGCCAAGCCTGTGGTAAAGAAGGTGAGAAATACGATTGAATTTAAGAAAAACATCATTGAACAATATGAAAGTGGCACAAGTGTGGCCGAACTGCCCAGGATGTATAAGAAACCCTACACAACCATATGTTCCATCGTGGCCAAGAAAAAGCAAATCAAGGATGCTGTTGTTGCAAAGGGGGTAACTATGCTGACAAAAATGAGATCACCAGTACTCGAAGAGGCTGAGAAGTTATTATTGGTGTGGATAAATGAGAAACAATTAGCAGGAGATACTCTTATGACTTCGATTATTTGTGAAAAGGCTAGGCAGTTCCACAACAATCTGGTAAAGAAATTGCCTGAAAATAGTGGTGATGTGAGTGAATTTAAGGCCAGCAAAGGTTGGTTTGAGAGATTTAAGAACCGTACTGGCATACACAGTGTGGTAAGGCATGGTGAGGCTGCCAGTTCGGACCACAAGGCGGCTGAAAAATATGTGCATGAATTCTAGGAGTACATAGAGGCTGAAGGACTGAAACCTGAACAAGTGTTCAATTGTGACGAAACAGGCCTCTTTTGGAAGAAAATGCCAAAGAGGACCTTCATTACACAGGAGGAAAAGGCAATGCCAGGACACAATCCTATGAAAGACAGGCTGACGCTAATGTTCTGTGCTAATGCCAGTGGGGATTTCAAAGTGAAGCCATTACTAGTGTACCATTCTGAAAATCCCAGTGTGTTCAGGAAAAACAATGTTATGAAGAGTAAATTGTGTGTGTTTTGGAAATCTAATAGTAAGGCATGGGTCACGAGGGAAATTTTTGTCGAGTGGTTCAATAAAGTGTTTGGCCCTAGTGTGAAGAATTACCTCCTGGAAAAGAAATTGGATCTCAAGTGCCTGCTAGTAATGGACAATGCACCTGCTCATCCTCCAAACTTGGATGACCTAATTTTCGAGGAGTTTGGGTTCATCACAGCAAAGTTCTTGCCCCCGAATACCACTCCACTCCTCCAGCCCATGGACCAGCAGGTCATTGCAAACTTTAAAAAAAACTATACCAAAGCAATGTTTCACAGGTGCTTGACTGTGACCACAGACACTCACTTGACCCTAAGGGAATTTTGGAGAGAACACTTCAGCATCCTCCATTGCATAACCCTTATAGGTATGGCTTGGGAGGGAGTAACTACCAGGACTTTGAACTCTGCCTGGAGAAAATTGTGGCCAGATTGTGTCGACAAGAGAGATTTTGAAGGGTTTGGGACTGACCCTGATGAGCATATGTCTGTTGTAAAATCAATTGTAGCACTGGGGAGTTCCATGGGGTTGGATGTGAGTTTGGAGGATGTGGAAGAATTGGTGAAAGACCACAACGAAGAGCTCACCACTGAGGAGCTGCAAGAGCTTCAGCAGGAGCAGCAACAGATCGCAGCTCAGAATCTTGCTGTAGAGGAGGAGGAAGAGAGATGGAAGATGGTGCCTTCTTCAGAAATTAAAGAGATTTTTGCTATGTGGGGTAAGATGGAAAGATTTATGGAGAAACATCACCCTGACAAGGTTGTTGCAAGCCATGTTGGCAACATGTACAGTGACAAAGTTTTAGCCCATTTTAGGGAAGTTTTAAAGAGACGCCAGAAACAGAGCTCTCTGGACAGTTATTTTGCGAGACAGGACTCCAGTGACTCTCAAGGTGGTCCTAGTGGCATTAAGAAACAGAGAAGAGAAGCAACCCCAGAAAAGCAATTGGTACCTGAGGTGTTGCTGGAAGGGGATTCCCCTTCCAAACTATAAACAATCCACTCTCTCTCCTCCTCCAGTCTCCCATACACTAAGAAGAATCTCCAATAAAGGTAAGTGTTATGCTGTTAATGTTTCATTCATCATTTCCCTATTGTATTGTTTATGTACTACATGTATATTTCATGTAAAAAATTTTTTTGTTTTAACACTTCTGGGTGTCAGGAACGGATTAATTGTATTTACATTATTTCTTATGGGGAAAATTGACTCGCAAATCATAGATTTCATTAATAGTAGCAGCTCCAGGAACGGATTAACTGCGAAAAACGAGGGACCACTGTACCTTATATTGGTCTCACAGGCCGGAAAAGTTACTTGAAGGAGGGAAGGAAGGAAGAAAGGAGGGAAAGAGGGAGGGAGGGAAAGAAGGAAGTAGGGAGGGAAGGAAGGGAGGAAGGGAAGGAAGGAAGGAGGGAGGGAAGGAAGGAAGGAGGGATGGAAGGAAGGAGGGAGTGAAGGAAGGAGGGAGGGAAGGAAGGAAGGAGGAAAAGTAGGTAGGAAGAGATGAGAAGAAGGAGGAGGGAAGGTAGATAGGAAGAGATGAGAGGATGGAATGAAGGAAGGAAAGGAAAGTGAAGTTTGTGCTGTTATTGTGTAGTATACAATGAATGAATATATATCAAATAGTTTTTATATTGGTCTCAGAAGCCATAAAAGTTACTTGAAAAAATAAAATATAAAAAATAAAAGAAAAAAGTAAAAAAAAAAAAAATAAACTATTACTGGGTGATGGCAGTCGGCGATGTTGCCATATGCAGTTCAGTTTCTGTCAGATTCACACCTCCATATCTCGGTAAGTATAGATGGCAAAATTTTTTTTTAGCCTATAAAATTTAGAAAAAACTATCATTTCATAAGAAAAAATTATTTTTTTTTTTCTAATATTTACCGACCCTGAGAACAGGTTTGGGAGAGGGCCTGCCGACCCTGAAAGGGTTAATCCGCTCCAGAAAGCTAGCCGTTAGTCGAATTAATTTTCCCCATAAGAAATAATGGAAATAGAACTAATCCGTTCCAGACACCCAAAAGTATTAAACAAAATAATTTTTTTTACTTGAAATATACAGTTCCCTACACAAAAACAAATGGGACATGCAAAATAAACAGTAATTAAATGCCGCTTACCTTTATTGTGGAGTTGTTGATGAGCGATGAGACAGTAGGAGGGCAAATGATGCAGGTGTTCTATTGTTTGGAAGGGGAATCCCCTTCCATAAAGACTTGAGGTAGTAAGTCCTTTGGTGGGGTTACCTCCCTTCTTGGTTTTTTAACCCTTTCAGGGTCAGCAGGCCTTCTCCTAAACTTGTTCTCAGGGTCGGAAATTTTTCGAGAAAAAAAATTATTTTTTCTTATGAAATCATAGAGAATCTTTTCCCGATCATAATGACACCAAAAGTATGAAATTTGATGGAAAACTTACGGAATTATGCTCTTGCGAAGTTAGCGGTCTCGACGATGCTTACGCATCGGCGATTTTGCCCACTTTGAGCCCTATTTTCGGCCAATTCCAGTGTACTAGTTGACAAAAATCATAACTATTTTGCTAGAATTCCATTTTTTTCTATCGAATGAATACAAGAAACCACCCATTTACCGATTTCAACTATCCAATAAAGTGGTCAGAATTTAGCAATTTTGCCAATTTCACACAAATTTCAAGATGCCAATTTCCAGATAGGGTCCAGAATAAACAAGAAAGACATTCCTGGCACTAAAATAACATTTCCTCTGTTCATTAGTCACATCCCCACGCCCCTCTTACATTTCTTTTGCTTTCACTTTGAACTTTTATTCTCACAAAAAATAGAAGATTTACTGTTATGCAGACTACTGTATTAGTGTAGAAATGGTATAAATATTACTAGCGCACTTGTGAAAGAATACGTATTAGATTCACCAGTTGACATGTATTGGACATGTGGCATGAATTGTTTACTTTTGAACTTTGGCAAAAATCTAACATTTCTGCTACTTTGAGCTCAATTTCAAGGTACTTTTCATTGTGAAACCAATAAAATTCATCTCAATTTCTGTAATATGTCTTCCATTCTATAAAATAAGACCAGGAAAACTAGAATACAACCATAAATACCATACGAAAATACAGTGCAAAGTCGCTGTTTTAAACCAAAAACACGGTCAAAGTTTTGTTTTTCTCATTACGCACTGTGTGCTGCAGGATTTTTTTTTTATACTGCGCACACTGACCACATAGACCCATTCTTTCATATGTAGGCCTACCAGCTTTCTCTTGCTAGATTTGAGGGCGCTAGAATTTATGCGTACTAGTACGTTAAAAACCCTGGCGCGTAAGCAGTACTAGTACGGCCGAAACCCTGAAAGGGTTAAAGTCCTTCACATATTTTTCAGCCGCTTTTTTGTCTGAACTGGCAGCCTCACCATGTCTTACCACACTCTGTATGCCACTACGATTCTTAAATCTCTCAAACCAGCCTTTGCTGGCCTTAACCTATTCAGGGTCGGCAGGCCCTCTCCTAAACTTGTTCTCAGGGTCGGAAATTTAAAAAAAAAAAGTTATTATTTTTTCTTATGAAATGATAAAGAATCTTTTCCTGATCATAATGACACCAAAAGTATGAAATTTGATGGAAAACTTACGGAATTATGCCCTCGCGAAGTTAGTGGTCTCGACGATGTTTACGCATCGGTGATTTCACCCAATTTGAGCCCTATTTTCGGCCAATTCCAATGTACCAATTGACAAAAATCATAACTATTTTGCTAGAACTCCATTTTTTCTATCGAATGAGTACAAGAAACCACCCATTTACCGATTTCAACTATCCAGTAAAGTGGTCCGAAATTAGCAATTTTGCCAATTTCACAGAAATTTCAAAAGATGCCAGTTTCCAAATAGGGTCCAGAATAAACAAGACAGACATTCCTGGCACTAAAATAACATTTCCTCTGTTCATTAGTCACATCCCCAGGCCTCTGTTGCATTTCTTTTGCTTTCCACTTTGAATTTTTATTCTCACAAAAAATAGATTTACTGTTATGCAGACTACTGCATTAGTGTAGAAATGGTGTAGAAATGGTATAAATAATATCAGCACACTTGCGAAAGAATATTAGACGTGTATTGGATGCATGGGTTGATTTATTTACTTTTGAACTTGGCAAAAATCGAACATTTCTGCTACTTTGAGCTCAATTTCAAGGTACTTTTCATTGTGAAACCAATAAAAATCATCTCAGTTTCCATAATATGTCTTCCATTCTATAAAATGAGACCAGGAAAACTAGAATACAACCATAAATAGCATACAAAAATGCTCTGCAGAGTCGCTGTTTTAAACCAAAAACACGGTCAGAGTTTTTGTTCTCATTATGCACTGTGTGCTGCAGGATTTTTTTTATACTGTGCACACTGACCAAATAGACCTATTCTTTCATATGTAGGCCTACCAGCTTTCTCTCACTAGATTTGAAGGCACTAGAATTTATGCATACGAGTACAGCACCAACCCAGGCTTGCAAGCCATACTAGTACGGCACCAACCCTGAAAGGGTTAAATTCATCAGTATCATCACTCTTTTGAGGCATTTTCTTAAGGAGATCCTCATGCAACTCCCTTGCCTTTTCACATATTATTGACTGAGAAACACTATCTCCTGATAATTGTTTCTCGTTTATCCATACCAATAACAGTCTGTCTACCTCTTCAATTGATTGCCTTTCTGTTCGCCAAGATGGTACTGATGGTTGAATGGGATTTGTTGTATAGCCTTTCCAACTCGGACATACGCACTCCACGTTTGTATTTTTCAGTGATCTCTTTCTTCATTTCCATCGTAATTCTCACCCTTTTTACCACAGGCTTGGCACTAGAAGCTTTCTCGAGGCCCATGGTGGCTTATTTAGTGGTTACAAGCACTAAAAACACTGGAATAATACAAAATATATCGCAGGTACACGTGGAATCGACCGCAACGGCTTGTAAACAATGGCACACTGAGTCTTGGAGTGGCTGAGCCCGCTCAGGCCATGCTCCGGCCGCATGGACACATTGGGGACGAACGCCGTTGGATGAGTTTTTCACCATTGGTAGAGCCATTTTTTTACGCCAAAGAGCACCGTTAGACGAATTTGCTATTACTTGATGCCGCCATTGGGTGGGGGTCCACTGTATTGGTATGGTTAAGTCTGGGAGATGAATTTTAATTATAGCCCTAAATTGATTGGCAGGCAGGGGACCTTTTTCTGGTTTAGGGCAATGAATTTCAAATCTTAGGGCCCTTTATGTGCATTGCATTTTTGCATAGAGTGAGACAGACATAAAGGATGTCAAAGAGAGTTTTGTGACTTGTGTTGTTCCTGTGTGTTCTGTTGTAGCTATCAAGGAGGTGGTGGTTCTGTGTAATGGAAATTTTTCTTTAAGATATATGTGAGTGAATAGACTATTCTTAAAGTCAGAAATAACAAAAAAAAAAACAAGAGCTTGTGCATGACACATTATAAATTATCACTTGCTTAAAACACTGTCAAAGAGGTCATTATAGCTAAGGTAGAAACGTTACTAAATGTGTCAGTTGAAGAATAAACAAAGAAGTTGAAATCTTCAGGCTGAGGGACTGGCCACCTCAAAAAAAAAAAAAAGAAACTGACTTCAAGGTTGATGGACTGATCACATTATCATCTCGCCATTACTGCTGTCTCTATGTTTATTCTCCTCTGTATTTGTCTAGAGAAGTCTACCATGTAGGCAAAGCACATCAACAGTAAAGATACCCACCTGTTGCATGTGTGTCTTAACTCGTCTACTTGTTGGTACAATACAATACAATGTTTATTTCTTTATGTGGTACAAATAATGTAGTTTATATGTTATATTAAATCTAGACATAGACTGTTAAGTAGGATTTCTTATGGAGTTAATTACAATCATAAGTACAATAAGACAGGCAGCTAATAAACAAATGGTTAGTTACAAAAGTATGATAATATTTCAAACTGATTCAGTGATCTTCAGTTTTGTGGAGTGATTGAATAGAGATGGTAAGATACAGCAAGTTACTTAGTTACAATAGAAATACAATGGGACAAGATGTGTTACACCACACACAGTGCCCTCAGACATGACACATGCACTGACTCTAGCCTCCTACTTACTGCAACGTTTAAAACCCATTCTTCACACGACATATGCACTGACTCTAGCCTCCTACTTACTGCAACGTTTAAAACCCATTCTTCACACCCATATAAAAGTGTTGGTATTGTTTTTATTATTGTACCAAGTAAACATAATTACATTATAACTATGTATCAGAGTACAGTGGACCCCCGGCATACGATGGCATCAGCATATGTTAAATCCGGCATATGATACATTTTAACGCAAAAAATTTTGCCTCGCCACATGTTAAAAAACCCACCACACGCGATTCGTCCGGGACGCATCCCACGTGTGTCCTCAGCTGCCCCGTGCATGCCAGTGTTTACAAGCCAGCCAGTGCGGTCGCATCCACGCATACAATCGGTACATTTCATATTATCACAGCGTTTTTAGTGATTGTACCTGCAAAATAAGTCACCATGGGCCCCAAGAAAGCTTCTAGTGCCAACCGTGCCAGAAAAAAAGGTGAAAATTACTATGGAAATAAAGAAAGAGATAATTGCTAAGTACGAAAGTGGAGTGTGTGTCTCGGAGCTGGCCAGGTTGTATACCAAACTCCAATCAACCATCGCTACTATTGTGGCCAACAAAACGGCAATCAAGGAAGCTGTTCTTGCAAAAGGTGCAAGTTTGTTTTCGAAACAGAGATCGCAAGTACTGGAAGATGTTGAGAGACTGTTATTGGTGTGGATAAACGAAAAACAGATAGCAGGAGATACCATCTCTTAAGCAATCATATGTAAAAAGGATGGGAAATACGTACTATCGTACCACGGTCAGCTGTTGCTGCACCACCATCAGCTGTTGCTGCACCATAGTCAGCTGCTGCTGCACCACCATCAGCTGTTGCTGCACCACCATCAGCTGTTGCTGCACCACAGTCAGCTGGTCCTAGTGGCATTAAAAGAAGAAGGGAAGTAACCCCGGAAAAGGACGTGCTACCTAAAGTCCTAATGGAAGGGGATTCCCCTTCTAAACATTAACAACTTCCACACTCTCCCCTCCTCCCATCCCTTCAATCATCACCAGATCTTCAATGAAGGTAAGTGTCAGTTTGTGTATTAACCCTTTCAGGGTCCAAGGCCAAAATCTGAAGTCACGCACCAGTGTCCAAGAAATTTTGAAAAAAAAAAAAAATTATTTTTTCTTACAGAATTAAAGAGCATATTTTTGTGAAGGTAATAAAACAAAAAAAATTAGAATCTGATCAGTACTTACCGAGATACAGTGCCAAGAAGTTTGTAGAAAATGATGTGGTGGCGGCAACATCGACGAATTCCACATACGCGTATTATATTATTTTGTTGTTTTAGTTGTTTTTTCTTTTCTTTTCCAATTTTTTTCTATTCCTACTAACATTTGGGGCCTGAGAGACCAATACTGTATATAATTGATATATATATACTCACTGTATTGAACACAATAACCGCACTAAAGTTATTATCATATTATTGTTTACCACTGTTGTTTATTACAATAAACATGCACAAATATTGTATAATACTAATGTTCTATCATATATTTACATATTTACAATCACTGGACATGGTTTTAGAACTGCTGGAGCTTGTGGAACTCCTTGAAACAAGGCACCATGCACAGAGGCACCTTACATTCCTCACACATAAACCGAGTGTCTTTGCGTCTTTGTTGCCGTCGTTTTGTTTGTGCACAGACAATGCATCTCTTCTGAGCAAATTTCTTTTGAGTTGAAGGAAGCTGTATTATGAAATGATCACCTTCTCTTCTCAAACGCTTGGGTATATTGTGATGAATTCGAGGACCATGTTGTATTGCAGGTGTTGTTGCCTGGTACTTCATTATGAGTTGTCTGACAACAGACAAACAAAATTCACCATATGGTGGTCTGTTACCAGTCTTTATTTGGTACATATTATATGCATTCAGCATTGAAATGTCCATGAGATGGAAGAAAAGTTTCATGTACCACTTGTAACTCTTACGAACACAGTCAACAAAACCAATCTGCATGTCACACTTGTCAACCAAGCGCATGTTTTGTGTATAATCAATCAATGTCACTGGTTTTCGAATACGTTCATTGGTCACTCGATCAACTTTGCCACTGTCTTGCATTTCATTACGGTGAATGGTTGTCAACAATGTGACATCTCGTTTGTCATGCCACCGTAATGCCATGATGTCATTGGCAGTAAACACCTGCACGTCATCACCACGAACACCTGCGTTGAGCCTGGGCATATGTTTATGATTAGAACGCACTGTGCCACACACATCTGTCTTGTTCACTCGCATGAAATCACTGAGTAATGAGCTTGTGTACCAGTTATCGGTATATAATGTATGGCCCTTACCAAGATAAGGTGCCATCATGTTTCTCACTACGTCACCTGATATACCCAATAACATCTTGGTATCTTTCAATGTTTTACTACCCGTGTATACAACAATATCCAACACCAGGCCACTGTCACAATCACAGAGTACAAACAATTTTATACCAAAGCGGTTCCTCTTGCTCGGTATATACTGCTTGAATGACAGTCTACCTTTGAACAAAATCAAAGACTCGTCAATTACAAGATTCTTGAATGGATAAAAGTATATCCTGAACTTTTGTTTGAGATACATGAAAACATTTCTAATCTTGTATAACCTGTCACTTCTGTCAGGCCTGGTTTTGTCAGAGAAGTGCAACATACGTAACAGTAAGATAAACCTGTTCACTGGTATTATTTCACTGAAGGATGGGGTACAAATTAGCCGATCTGTGGACCAGTATGCTTTTATATTATGCGTATAGACGTGAGGCATAAGCATTATTGTTGCAAAAAGCAAATACATTTCTGCAACAGTCGTCTCTTTCCACCTGTGTAGTCTTGACTGTGGTGATAAGATCGTATTTGCCATGGTGTACTGAAAATACTTATTACTTTCCCTGACAATAATTTCCATCAATGGCTGGTCAAAGAATAATTCAAAGAATTCCAGTTCATTGGCTGTGGTTCCAAGGGGACAGGTAGGTAGAATTCCACTTTGCGAGTCATCAAAGTGGTGAGGGCTGGGAACAAAATTGGGATTTTGCTGCCAATCCCAGATACGGTTTGCTGGTGGATACTGGACATCATAGGCTGGTTGTACGGGTGGTTGTGGCGGGCTGGTGGGTGACGCTCCGCTTTGTCCTTGAACTGACGAGTCAGCAGCGTGGGTTCCCGCGTGGCACAGCGAGTCACGCATGGCGGTGCCACTACCACCACCAGCCCCACTAACACCATCCACTGATGTCTGTGGCCCATCCATGCCAAGTGTAGCCACATCATCCTCACTATCACTACCTAAAACGGGTGTAGGGCCACGGGATGTACTCCGGGATGTACTCCGTCCCCTGGGCACAGCATAGGGTACACTACCCGAGCGCATGCGGCGGCAGACATACCGACGCTTCACTGGTGAATATGTTTCCTCACTATCACTACTCGAATGATCGTCGAGCGCAATAAAATCACAATCCACGTCAGAATCATCGTCATTACTGAAGTCAGAGGCCAGGCCACGGGAAAATATTAGTTTTCTCTTACGTTTAGGAACACCCGACGGTGAGTCACGAGTGCCCACACCAGAGGTAGAAGGTCGAGGATCGTCGGGGTTTTCTGCACTATTATCGATATCCTGGTCATTATTTTCGGTCACTAACTTATCAAAGCCGTAGAATTCGTCTTCATTTCCACTTCCATCAGTGTCAGAACTATCAGACAGGAAGAGGAGAGTCCCAATTTTCCGGGGAGTGAGAGCTGACTTGCGACGAGGCATGGTGAACAAGGGTGACTGAGCCGGCGTTCCCACAATGCTATGCAGGCGCCTAGATTTTTTGTTTATGGCGCACACCCACGGCACAGACCCATTCTCTCATATGTAGGCCTATGAGCGCTTTCGCGCTAAATTTGACGGCGCTAGAATTTTGGCGTAGATCTATGGTTTGGACACTCACCGACCAGCCGTAGATCTATGGGACGGACCCTGAAAGGGTTAAAATTAATATTTCATGTGGTAAAAAAAAAAATTTCATACTTTGTGGTGTCTTGCACAGATTAATTTGATTTCCATTATTTCTTATTACCTGGAGTTTACCTGGAGAGAGTTTCGGGGGTCAACGCCCCCGCGGCCCGGTCTGTGACCAGGCCTCCTGGTGGATCAGCGCCTGATCAACCAGGCTGTTGCTGCTGGCTGCACGCAAACCAACGTATGAGCCACAGCCCGGCTGATCAGGAACTGACTTTAGGTGCTTGTCCAGTGCCAGCTTGAAGACTGCCAGGGGTCTGTTGGTAATCCCCCTTATGTGTGCTGGGAGGCAGTTGAACAGTCTCGGGCCCCTGACACTTATTGTATGGTCTCTTAACGTGCTAGTGACACCCCTGCTTTTCATTGGGGGGATGGTGCATCGTCTGCCAAGTCTTTTGCTTTCGTAGTGAGTGATTTTCGTGTGCAAGTTCGGTACTAGTCCCTCTAGGATTTTCCAGGTGTATATAATCATGTATCTCTCCCTCCTGCGTTCCAGGGAATACAGGTTTAGAAACCTTATGGGGAAAATTAATTCGCCTTATGATAATTTCTGCATACAATGAGCTCTCAGGAATGGATTAATATCGTATGCCGGGGGTCCACTGTATAGGTAAATTATACTGTAGAAATTTCTACCTAGTACAGTAATAAACCAGTTTGTTTGGCAAATTTGGAGCTGTATATAATGTCACCCTACTTTTCCTATATGTTTTTCACTTTGCCTAACACTGTTTTATGTTACTTGCTAATTTTAATGAATGTAATCCACACATTATGAAAGGATTTACTACCCATCAAAAAGTATGTAGCTGATTTGCTATCAATTTCATTATATTTTTTCACAGCCAGTTTAACTTTGTGGAATATTTTGCTTCTGAGTTACCATCCTTATTTAACCCCTTCAGGGTCCAAGGCCCAAATCTGAAGTGGTGCCCCAGTGTCCAAGAATTTTCAAAAAAAAAAAATTTTATTTTTTCTTATGAAATGGTAGAGAACCTTTTTGTAAAGGCAATAAAACAAAAAGTACGAAATTTGATGGAAAATTTACGAAATTATGCTCTCGCGAATTTTGATGTGTCAGCAATATTTACGAATCGGCGATTTTGCCAACTTTGACTCCCATTTTAGGCCAATTACATTATTCCAGTCAACCAAATTCTTAGCTATTTCACTAGTATTACTTCTATTCTATCAATTGAGCACAAGAAATCGCCAAGTCAACTGTTTCAACTACAAATTAAAGTGATCGGAAATTGTTAATTTGGCCAATTTAACACAAAGTTCAAAATATTCCAATTTCAAAATAGGGTCCAGAATAAACAATGTAGGTATTCCTGGAACTAAACTAACATTTCCTCTGTTCATTAGTTATGTTTTGAGGCTTTACAAATAAATTCCATTTTGATTTTTTATTCACATAATGAATTTTTATTCACACTAAAAAATAGGAGATTTACTGTTATGCAATACTGTAATAATTGTATAAATATCATCACCATATTTGTGAATGCATATTAGACCCACCAGCTGGCGGGTATTAGACGTGTGAGGTCGTTTGTTTACTCTTGAATATCGGCAAAAATTTAACATTTCTGCTACTTTGAGCTCAGTTTCAAGCCATTTCCAGTGCTAAAACCAATCAAAATCATCTCTATTTCTGTAATATGTCTTCCATTCTATCAAATGAGACCAAGAAATCGCAAATAGAACTATAAAAAACATATGAAAAAACACTGCAAAGTCGCTGTTTTAATAGAAAAATCATGATTTCATTTTTTTTCTCCCATTATACACAACGTGCTGCAGGATCTGTTTTATGTGGTGCACACATACCACATAGATGTATTCTCTCATATCTAGGCCCAAATGTACCACTCACAGTTTATCAGAGTGAGCTGAGCTCATGACGTAGATCTACGGTTTGGACCCTGAACGTAAAGCCGTAGATCTACGGGACGGACCCTCAAAGGGTTAAATTCCAAAGTAATGATTTTCAGAGCATTTTATATCAGCAAGTGATATGACACTGGATATATGGGCACTGTTCACCATTAGGTATTATGAGACTTTTTTTTTTTTTTTTTTTTTTTTTTTTTAATATTTCTCTAATTTTTTAAGCAATAACAACTATACATGTATATTAGTTATTGCATTATATATATATTTGCTGTGTTGCAGGTGTGAAGCCTCTGGAGTGTCGTCTGTGCAACAAGCAGTTCAGTCATAGGCGGAGCCTTCGCAAGCACATGAGCAGTACTATACATGAGCATATGCTTCTCACCAATAATTTGCAAAAAGATCATGCATATGATCTCAAACAAAATTTTGCTTTTGTTTGTGAATATTGTGGAATCAAGTTGCCTACAAGACATATGCTGTCAAAGCATAGTCGTTTAGCACATGAGGTTGGTATTATCTGGAGTTGCCCTCATTGTGAATACAAGACAAAACGTAATCATGCTTTGAAGAGACACATGGAGCTCCATTTAGAGAGTCGTAATTTCATGTGTGAGGTATGTGGCAGTTCTTTTCACACGCTTGCTACCCTTAAGGATCATCACAGCTTCGTACACTCAGATGAACGCAACTTCAAGTGCTCTCAGTGTAATAAAAGTTTTAAGAATAAATCTTCCTTAGCACGTCATTCTCGCACGCATTCTGATGACAGGCCATATCAGTGTCACTGCGGAGCAAGCTATAAGAGACTCTCTCATTTAAAACGACATATTTTCTCAGCACACAATGAAATCTTAAAATCAAGAGCAGTGAAAAAGTTCATGCGGACTGAGGAAACAAAAAACAATACAGAACAATCTTTTGACAGGCAAGATCCAACACGTCCTACAGAATTTTCAGATGGTGAAGAATTTGAATTTGTATCTGTGTCTAATTCTTCTTTATCCCCAGTAATACAAACAGAAACTTCAGTAAAAAGTGCTTCTGACGTGCTTCTCCCAGCACAGGAAAGCATTATTCTAATGGGTGAGAGCTCTAATTCAGAACAGGGGCACCTCATTGCAGTTGCAGATTCACAGATCATTCAGCTCATACCTTCTACATTTCAGTTCCCTCAGGAAAATACTTTTCAAGCAGTCTCTCTTGTTTCTGCTAGTGAGCTCCACACACTTCCATTATCAGCTGCAGCTCCCTATGGTCCAGTGGCTCAAAATAACCAGGTAGTTGTAGAACCCTTTAGTCTGAACCAGAATTCAGACACAATGGTCATGGTTCCTGCTTCACAAGATGATCATACTCACATTGGTGAGACAGATACAATTAGAACAACTTTCAGAACACTGGAGACTGAGGCCCTCACTGATTCTAGCCATATTGAGAGAGACAAAAGAGGAGGTAAACAAGGAATAAGTCTGCATGCATTAGAAAGTCACACAGACCTATCAGTAACCCCCAGCCTGGGTACTTTTGATTACAGTGCTCCAGCATCTTCCCAGGCTCTCCTTCCCACACTCCCTCCACCACACTATATAACACATGCACACAATTCAAATGCTCAAATAAATCAAGATTTACTTCAGCCAAATTTAATATGTTCTGATTTCATCCTTCCTGTAGATGGTGCTAGATAGTAGATGCTGTAGTTGTAACTATTTCAATCTCCACTATTTTTTCTTATAACTGAAGAAATCTTTTATTTTATTATTAAATTATGCATATGCCCAGTGAGATTATTAAACTGATAAATAATAAAGAAACTGTGTTGTAGTACTAATGATATTTAACTTAGTTTTTTGTGTTGTACTTTATATTATAAAGGCCCAACGAATTTTTCCAATTGTTAAGATAATTATTGGACAATATTATTATTTTTGTGAATTCCAAAAGAATAAATTTTGATATTTTTTACTCGTTCAAACAACATGCATATTTTGTTTCAGTGTATTAATGTGCATGTTATTTTTTTACTGAAATATGTTCATATGTATGGTATTTCTTTGTTTCAATGTATTGATGTATATATTAGGAAATTTTTGTATGTGAATTCTCCAAAGAAATGTATGTTCTAAAATATAAGAAAGACTGTGATAAAAGAAAGTATTTATTGCAGTAATTTCCTGACTGCAGAGCTTGTGATCACTGTAAACATCACTTGGTAGGAAAGTGGAGTGTGAGTCACTTTGAAATTGTAGCCTAAACAATTGTTGAAGTTAAAATTATTCCTTATTTTCTTATTTAATTAAATATGATATATCAAGTGATATAGTTTGCTAATTACAGTACTGATATTGCCATGAGTTGATATACCATAATGCTAAAGGTACAATTTTGGTCAAATCCTTTACTCAGAATCTAGTAATTTAACATGTACAGTATCAAAAAAGTTAACCCTTAAACATTCTCTCAAGTCAGTTGAAAAATGTATGGGTAACAGACAGAACATTGGTTAGTGACTTAATTTTTGCAGGCTTAATTAAAGTGAGGTGCAACCTGATTTATTTCAGGTGAGCATCTTGGGTCTTATGCACCATGTAAATATACATACATACATTTTTTTTTAACACACCAGCCATCTCCCACTGAGGCAGAATGACCAAAAAAAGAAGAAACTAAGGTTTTCCTTTTTTTTATATTTAGAAATTTATACAGGAGAAGGGGTTATGACATGCATGGCTTATGGAGGAAGGGTTCTTCTCCACTTCCCCATGGAAATAAAAACAAACACACACACACACACACACACACACACACACACACACACACACACACACACACACACATGAATACGCATGCTTGCTTCCTACCCTGCCAAGGGTATGTGACTCAACCCCTGCAACCACATACAGGTGAGATTGTACACGCACGCACACACGCACACACAAACAAAACAATATACGTATGTCAGGCCCATATTGGAGTATGCAGCACCAGTAAGGAATCCACACCTGGTCAAGCTTGTCAAGAAAAAGAGAAAGTGCAAAGGTCTGCAACAAACCTAGTCCCAGAGCTAAGGGTTATGTCCTTTGAGGAGAGTTTAAGGGAAATTAACTTGATAACACTGAAGGACAGGAGGCATAGGGGGACACATGATAATGACATGAAATACTGAGAGGAATTGAAAAGGTGGACAAGGACAGATTGTTTCAGAGATGGGACAGCAATAAGGGGTCACAACTGGAAGCTGAAAACTCAGATGAGTCACAGGGATGCTATAAGTTATTTCTTCAGTCATAGAGTTGTCAGGAAGTGGAACAATCTGGAGAGTGATGTAATGGAGGCAGGATCCATACATAGTTTTAATAAGTAATATGATAAAGCTCTTGGAGCAGGGAGAGAGTGGACCTGGTAGTAATCAGCAAAGAGGCAGGGCCAAGGGCTGTGACTCAACCCTTGCAACCACAAATAGGTGTGTGTGTGCATACACACACATGCACACACATGTATGTATGTCATACGTGCTTCCTACCCCACCAAGGATGTTGTTTATTAACAAACTGTTTTGTCATAGTGAGAGAACAATATTGTACTTTATGGTCTACTAGTACAGGTATATTATAAATATACAGGTATATTTATAATATACCTGTTTAACAGACCAGACACCAGTAACAATGATACCACTACTGTAGTCATATTTGTAATATGTTTGGTTTAGTGAAGACCATACATAAAACCTAAATAAATGTATATAAAATGAGTAGTATAATATCTGACCCTTCCTGGGGGATGTAAAAAAGTGATCATCCTGGTGAGACACAATGCTTAATGGGTACACAAAAATTGGTAATGCTTTATTGTATATTATCCCAAACAGTAGTGAAAGTGATGTCATCATTTTTTTTTTTTAACACAGTCGTTTCTCACCAAGGCAAGTGACCCAAAAAAAAAGAAATGCTTTCATCATAATTCACTCCATCACTGTCTTGCCAGAGGTGTGCTTACTCTACAGTTAAAAAACTAAAACATATAAACATCCCTCCTCTTCAAGGGGGGCTCCTTGGCGTGGTGAAGAGGCTCTTGGTCTGAGGAATTAGACCTATCGGTCTTCTTCCTCAGACCGAACCTAATTACCCCCCAATCTCCCCTCCCCTATCCCATCCTCCCCATCCTTCCCTTTTTCCTTTCCTCCTCCTCCTCCCCACCCCTCCCTTTTGCCCTTCCTCTTTTTGTCCTTTGGGATTTCTCCCACAGGCGCGCTAGTTCCTAGGTAGGGGAAAGGATACCGGGGTCCATCCCATTCCGTTGAGGTTCTTAGCGGTGGCGTAGTTTGCCGTGGAATCTGGATCGCCTGGGGATGTCCCGATCCCTCTCCGGTATCCCGGAGTAGCTTTGGGTGTCTTTCGGGCGACGAGTGTATCTCTGGAAGCCACCTTTCGGATTCCGGGGGTGGTGGCCGAAGGAGGTATGCTTTGTGGCGGATATCCGGCCGCCCTCTCTTTTGTCCACCGAGGTAGCTCGGCAGATGTGAGGTTGCTATCCCGGATTGTTAGTTTACTAGCATGATGGGTAGGGTATGGCACGGGTTCCATGCTGCATCTGCGCTACTTGCGGTGCTGAGGTCCTCACTGCTAAGGATTAAATCTCTGCACCAATATGCAGTAGACCGTTATATTACACGGTAGTTACATTCCTGAAAACACCATGTTAGGTAAATCAATGTTAGATAAACTGAAGAACTTATGAGAAAAATAGGGTTTCATTCCTGGGAGCCCCCAAAAAGCCAAACAACTTTTTTTTTTTTTTTAGACCTCCAAATCTTACAAAAATAAAAGTGAATATTATTGTCTACCTATCCTTCTCACTGACAGAGAGATCTAGGTGCAATAATAAAATTTCTTACTACCTCTTTTCTTAGGAAATCATAAATTGCAAGTATAAATTCTAAGGCCTTTTAACAAAGTAAATCAAATTGGGATGTGAAATTCATATATGTCCACTTTGGGCACCTTTAATGTATTTATCAAAGGAATAAAGCTCTGTTACAACAGAGAGTTTCCAAGATGTACCATGGGTTGTAGACAAGCTACTACTGCATTTGTGGGGGAGGGGTGACCTGACATAAGGTAGGTCATGTGACATACGCTGAGGTAGCTCAGGTTAACCAAAGACTGGTTGTTACACAAGTGCTTCACAATTCTCGCATTGTTACACCTAACCACATATTAAATAATTTTACAATGTACGTTAATTTAACATGATTCCATTTGGTAACTTTATAGATAGCCCCAGATATTATATAGTAGCTATTAATAAGGATATTGGCTCAAAGTACAGTGAACCCCTTACGTTCAGTGGCCACGACTTTCATGAAATCTGACTTTCGGCAACTTTTTTCGGCAAAAATACCCTCACGGTTCATGATTGGCCTCGTGATTCAGCGACCATCTGGTACGCGTCCAACCGGCATCCCACCATCAGCGTGCACACAAAGCTAGCCACCTGCACCATTCACACTCAGTGTGCCATTGTTTATCAGTGACCATTACCCCACGGGTTCATGATACATTTCATAATAATCCATTGTTTTTTGTGCTTGTAACTGCTATATAAGTCACCATGGGACCAAAGAAAGCTAGAAATATGAGAGTGAAGTGCGTGTTTTAGAGCTTGCCAGGATATATGGCAAACACCATTCAACCATCACTTTGATCGTAGCAAAAGGAAAGGAAATCAAGGAAGCTGTTGTTGCAAAAGGGGTAGATATGCTGACAAAAAAGAGATTGCAAATACTCGAAGAAGTGTAGAGGTTATTGTTGATGTAGCTTACCCAAAAAACAGTTAGCAGGAGATAGTGTTATGTAGTCGATAATTTGTTAAACAAAATGCCTGCAACAAGTGCTGATGTTTGTGATTTTAAGGCCAGCAAAGGATGGTTTGAGAGATTAAGAAGCATAGTGGCATACACAGTGTGGTAAGGCAAAGTGAGGCTGCCACTTCTGACAAAAAAGCAGCTGAAAAATATGTTGAGGAATTCAACGGGTACATACAGACTGAACAGTTCAAACCCCAACAAGTGTTCAGTTGTGACAAAACAGGCCTGTTTTGGAAGAAAATGCCGAAGAGGACCTACATCATGGCACTGCCAGGACTTCAGCCTATGAAAAACAGGCTAACTCTCATGTTCTGTAGTAATGCTAGTGGGGATTACAAAGTAAAGCCTTTACTGGTGTATCACTCTGAAAATCCCAGTGTTCAAGAAAAAGAGTGTCGCCAAGAGTAAACTGTGTGTGATGTAGAAGGCAAACAGTAAGGCATGGGTCACGAGAGACATTTTCCTTGATTGGTTTAATGAAGTGTTTGGCCCCAGTGTGAAGAAATACCTCCTGGAAAATAAATTGGAACTCAAGTGCCTCCTGGTAATGGGCAATGCTCCTGCTCATCCTCCAGACTTGGAAGAGCAAATGGTGCAGGAGTTTCGTTTCATCACAGTGAAGTTCTTGCCCCCTAATACCACTCCTCTCCTCCAGCCCATGGACCAGCAGGTCATTTCAGACTTCAAAAGCTGTACACCAAAGCAGTGTTTCAAAAGTACTTTGAAGTGACCTCAGACACTGAATTGACCCTAAGAGAGTTCTGGAAAGATCACTTCAGTATCCTCCATTGCATAAATCTTATAGGTAAGGCTTGGGAGGGAGTGACTTGCAAGACTTTGAACTCTGCTTGGAGAAAACTGTGGCCACAATGTGTACAAGAGAGAGATTTTGAAGAGTTTGGGGCTGACCCTAAGGAGCCTATGCCATTGTGGAAAGTATTGTGGCATTGGGGAATTCCATTGGGTTGGATGTGAGTTTCGAGGATGTGGAAGAGTTGGTGGAGGACCACAATGAAGAGCTAACCACTACAGAGCTGCAAGACCATCTGCAACAGCAACAGACCACAGCTCAGGAAATTGCTTCAGATGAGGAGGAAGAGAGATGGAGGAAGGTGCTTTCTTCAAAGATTTAGGACATTTGTGCAAAGTAGATTGAAGTGCAAACATTTATTGATGAACTTCACCCTGGCAAAGCTGTTGCAGGCCATGTTGGGAACATGTACAATGACACTGTTGTGTCCCATTTTAGGGAAATCTTAAAGAGATGCCAGAAACAGAGCTCTCTGGACAGATATTTTGTGTGACAGGGGTCCAGTGACTCTCAAGCTGGTCCCAGTGCCATTAAAAAACAAAGAAGGGAAGTAACCCTGGAAAAGGACTTGGTACCTGAAGTCTTTATGGAAGGGGATTCCCCTTCCCAACAATAGTACTGTATACCTTCTTCCTCCCCTCAAGGAAGGTTCCTTGATGCTGGTGAGGGGCTCTTGATCTAGAGAACTGGATCTGTTTACCTGGAGTTTACCTGGAGAGAGTTTCGGGGGTCAACGCCCCCGCGGCCCGGTCTGTGACCAGGCCTCCTGGTGGATCAGCGCCTGATCAACCAGGCTGTTGCTGCTGGCTGCACGCAAACCAACGTACGAGCCACAGCCCGGCTGATCAGGAACTGACTTTAGGTGCTTGTCCAGTGCCAGCTTGAAGACTGCCAGGGGTCTGTTGGTAATCCCCCTTATGTGTGCTGGGAGGCAGTTGAACAGTCTCGGGCCCCTGACACTTATTGTATGGTCTCTTAACGTGCTAGTGACACCCCTGCTTTTCATTGGGGGGATGGTGCATCGTCTGCCAAGTCTTTTGCTTTCGTAGTGAGTGATTTTCGTGTGCAAGTTCGGTACTAGTCCCTCTAGGATTTTCCAGGTGTATATAATCATGTATCTCTCCCTCCTGCGTTCCAGGGAATACAGGTTTAGAAACCTCAAGCGCTCCCAGTAATTGAGGTGTTTTATCTCCGTTATGCGCGCCGTGAAAGTTCTCTGTACATTTTCTAGGTCGGCAATTTCACCTGCCTTGAAAGGTGCTGTTAGAGTGCAGCAATATTCCAGCCTAGATAGAACAAGTGACCTGAAGAGTGTCATCATGGGCTTGGCCTCCCTAGTTTTGAAGGTTCTCATTATCCATCCTGTCATTTTTCTAGCAGATGCGATTGATACAATGTTATGGTCCTTGAAGGTGAGATCCTCCGACATAATCACTCCCAGGTCTTTGACGTTGGTGTTTCGCTCTATTTTGTGGCCAGAATTTGTTTTGTACTCTGATGAAGATTTAATTTCCTCATGTTTACCGTATCTGAGTAATTGAAATTTCTCATCGTTGAACTTCATATTGTTTTCTGCAGCCCACTGAAAGATTTGGTTGATGTCCGCCTGGAGCCTTGCAGTGTCTGCAATGGAAGACACTGTCATGCAGATTCGGGTGTCATCTGCAAAGGAAGACACGGTGCTGTGTCTGACATACTTGTCTATGTCGGATATGAGGATGAGGAACAAGATGGGAGCTAGTACTGTGCCTTGTGGAACAGAGCTTTTCACCGTAGCTGCCTCGGACTTTACTCTGTTGACGACTACTCTCTGTGTTCTGTTAGTGAGGAAATTATAGATCCATCGACCGACTTTTCCTGTTATTCCTTTAGCGCGCATTTTGTGCGCTATTATGCCATGGTCACACTTGTCGAAGGCTTTTGCAAAGTCTGTATATATTACATCTGCATTCTTTTTGTCTTCTAGTGCATTTAGGACCTTGTCGTAGTGATCCAGTAGTTGAGACAGACAGGAGCGACCTGTTCTAAACCCATGTTGCCCTGGGTTGTGTAAGTGATGGGTTTCTAGATGGGTGGTGATCTTGCTTCTTAGGACCCTTTCAAAGATTTTTATGATATGGGATGTTAGTGCTATTGGTCTGTAGTTCTTTGCTGTTGCTTTACTGCCCCCTTTGTGGAGTGGGGCTATGTCTGTTGTTTTTAGTAACTGAGGGACGACCCCCGTGTCCATGCTCCCTCTCCATAGGATGGAAAAGGCTCGTGATAGGGGCTTCTTGCAGTTCTTGATGAACACAGAGTTCCATGAGTCTGGCCCTGGGGCAGAGTGCATGGGCATGTCATTTATCGCCTGTTCGAAGTCATTTGGCGTCAGGATAACATCGGATAGGCTTGTGTTAATCAAATTTTGTGGCTCTCTCATAAAAAATTCATTTTGATCTTCGACTCTCAGTCTGGTTAGCGGCTTGCTAAAAACTGAGTCATATTGGGACTTGAGTAGCTCACTCATTTCCTTGCTGTCATCTGTGTAGGACTCATCTTGTTTAAGTAGGGGCCCAATACTGGACGTTGTTCTCGATTTTGATTTGGCATAGGAGAAGAAATACTTTGGGTTTCTTTCGATTTCATTTATGGCTTTTAGTTCTTCCCGCGATTCCTGACTCCTAAAGGATTCTTTTAGCTTAAGTTCGATGCTTGCTATTTCTCTGACCAGTGTCTCCCTGCGCATTTCAGATATATTGACCTCTTTTAGCCGCTCTGTTATTCTTTTCCGTCGCCTGTAAAGGGAGCGCCTGTCTCTTTCTATTTTACATCTACTCCTCCTTTTTCTTAGAGGAATAAGCCTTGTGCATACATCGAGTGCCACCGAGTTAATCTGTTCTAGGCATAAGTTTGGGTCTGTGTTGCTTAGTATATCTTCCCAGCTTATATCAGTTAGGACTTGGTTTACTTGGTCCCACTTTATGTTTTTGTTATTGAAGTTGAATTTGGTGAATGCTCCCTCGTGACTAGTCTCATTTTGTTGGTCTGGGGCTCCACGCATACATGTCTGAACCTCAATTATGTTGTGATCTGAGTATATTGTTTTTGATATGGTGACATTTCTTATCAGATCATCATTGTTAGTGAAGATGAGGTCTAGTGTATTCTCCAGTCTAGTAGGCTCTATTATTTGCTGGTTTAAATTGAATTTTGTGCAGAGATTTAAAAGCTCGTGTGAGTGTGAGTTTTCATCAGAGCTGCCTCCTGGTGTTATTACTGCAACAATATTATTTGCTATATTCCTTCATTTTAGGTGCCTTAAGTTGAAATCCCCTAGGAGCAAGATGTTGGGTGCTCCAGTTCCCTGAATTAAGCCTGAATACCTTCCATCCCTCCCCCAAGCACTTTATAATCCTATGGGTTTAGTGCTTCCCCCTTGATTATGATGATGATACCTTCTTCCTCTCCCCTCCTGTCTTCCATCCACCCAGAAGTCTTCAATAAAGGTAAGTGTAATGTTATTACTATTTTATATATGTATGTACTTGATTTCTCATTGTTTTCTGTATGTAAATCTTTATTTAATTTGAAAAAAAAAATTAATTTTTGGGTGTCTGGAACGGATTAATTGGATTTCCATTATATCTTATGGGGAAAATGCTTTCGCCATTCATGAATTTCGACTTTCAGCAGACTCTCTGGATAGATTAATCATGAAATTTGAGGGTCCACTGTAATGTGAAAGATGACCAGGAATAACAATATGTAATTGTTGTTCATTGTCATGATGTATTATGTTGTTTTTACTACTTAAGGCTACAAATGCAACAGAAATAATATTATTTCTTACCTTAATTTGTGGTTGCTGGTGTTTGTCAATGATTGTGAAGAGAGTGGAGAGTTATGCTGTGGCCTTACTGGGCTGAGGTGGATGGTAGCAGTTCTGGTACTGAAGTTGATGGTTGCACTGTTGTGTTCATAAATTATGTAGTGGACCCTCGGTTATCGGCCGTAATCCATTCCAGAAGCTCGGCCTAAAACCGAAATGGCTGAAAACCAAAATAATATTTCCCATAAGAATTAATGTAATTACAATTAATCCATTCCAGACAAAAATATTTACCAAAATATAATTTTTTAACAATTAAATCAGTATTATATACCTTTATTGAAAACTAATGCTGGCTTCTGGAATGCTTGCTACACTTCCTGCATGCCTGCTACACTTCCTGCATGCCAGCTACATTTCCTGCATGCCTACTACACTCCCAGCATGCCTGCTACACTCCCTGCATGCCTATTACACTCCATGCATGCCTGTTACACTCCTTGCATGCCTGTTACACTTCCTGCATGCCTGCTACATTCCTGCATGTCTGCTACACTTCCTGCATGCCTGCTAAACTTCCTGCATGCCTGCTACACTTCCTGCATGACTGCAACTGCATGTCTGCTACACTCCCAGCATGCCTGCTACATTCCCTGCATGCCTTTCAATTTCAATTATGGCTTTTAGTTCTTCCCGCGATTCTTGACTCCTATAAGATTCCTTTAGCTTTAGTTCGATGTTTACTATTTCTCTGACCAGTGTCTCCCTACACATTTCAGATATATTGACCTCTTTTAGCTGCTCTGTTATTCTTTTCCGTCGCCTGTAAAGGGAGTGCCTGTCTCTTTCTATTTTACATCTATTCCTCCTTTTTCTTAAAGGAATAAGCCTTGAGCATACATCAAGTGCCACAGAGTTAATCTGTTCTAGGCATAAGTTGGGGTCTGTGTTGCTTAGTCTATCTTCCCAGCTTATATCGTTTAGGACTTGGTTTACTTGGTCCCACTTTATGTTCTTGTTATTGAAGTTGAATTTGGTGAAGGCTCCCTCGTGTTTGATGAAATATGACAGGAAACCCATCCTATACTGATGCAGTATGGAAAAAAATTCCATCCAATTGATGGTCCCCCTCCTTCAAGGAGGTTCCTTGATGTTAGTGAGGGGCTCTTGATCCAAGGAATTGGATCAAGAGCCCCTCTAACCCAATTGCTCCCCCAAGAAATATTTTGTATATGAAGTATGTCAAGAGAGATCATCATGTGTAATGGAATATGAAATAAAAACCATCTTGTGTGATGTGCAACAGTGAAATCCACCTTATATAGTGGAGCATGACAGGAAAACCATCCTGTGTAATGGTGTTATGGAAAATTTTATAGGGGTTACCTGTATGTACCTCAACATTACATGCATACAAGTAATCTCATTGGGAGACAACAACCATACTGTTTACCGTAGTCACCCCGTGTAGATATGTGAGAAAACTTAGCCACCCCTGGTCACTGCAGGTGGCTCCTTCGACCTCACAATCTTACCCATATCTATCAGAGACCAGTATGAATTGGATAGCACCCCCAAGTATGGTGCTACTAATTAATTGTGGACTCTATATATTATATTAATTTAACTGAATTAAGGGGGGGTAGGTTACACATGGATATATCCATCAAGGAAAAACACTTGTATATAATACCACCACTTACCAGATATTCTCTGGTGGTCACTTGATGTAGCTGGATCACCCACAACCTATCCAATTTCAACATACCTAACTGGCCAGTATCAGTTTGCTATAACTAGAAGGGTTACTTAACTGTGGGTGATTGATGCATGCTCCTTATTTCCTCCATTCACCATCTCATTTCGGTGTTCTGCTACACCAACATGGTTCTTATTCCAGCAGGACGAGGTAAGATAAGATAAGATTTCGTTCGGATTTTTAACCCCGGAGGGTTAGCCACCCAGGATAACCCAAGAAAGTCAGTGCGTCATCGAGGACTGTCTAAGTTATTTCCATTGGGGTCCTTAATCTTGTCCCCCAGGATGCGACCCATACCAGTCGACTAACACCCAGGTACCTATTTGCTGCTAGGTGAACAGGACAATAGGTGTAAGGAAACGTGTCGAAATGTTTCCACCCGCCGGGAATCGAACCCAGGCCCTCCGTGTGTGAAGCGGGAGCTTTAGCCACCAGGCCACCGGGCCTGGTTTTCCCGGTTTAGAAGTCGTGACTCCATAAAACTTCACTATCGTTGGGACAGGAACCACGAGGTCTACACCTGTTCACTTGGAGAACAGCGACTTATTTCCCTTCAACATTCTCTTAACTTAGTGTTATTATCATCGATTACATTACAATTCAAAAGATGATTTAACGCCTCATAAATTTTACACACTTTAGAGGTCGACACATTAAGATTTGAGACCGATGAGTGAGGATTAAATCACGGGTATGTTCCCCTGAGCACTACATGGCATCTACCATTATTCACTCATTTTACCACTTATTACAGCGGTCCCGTAAATCACACTACCTCACTCTTCACCAGGAACAGTTACGACACTTCCTATTATGAAGTGAGGCCTATATTAATCCTTAGGCCGCCATGAATGCCAATTTCCTGGTCCCATGCTTTCCCAGCCTCTTAACTCCATTCAAAACACTCCCGCCCCTGATGCCCCGTCTCAACCTCCCCCCTGCCCATCAGTGCAGGCGCAGAGCTTCCCTGTTGGTTTTATTCCATTTTCAAATACATTTTTTGACCCACATCAACACATTAAACACCTATTAGGCACTATAGCTTCAGAAAATTAAATATTTTCCACAGGTGTATAGCAGGAGCACGATCCTGCATAACAGAATATACCAGGGGAAAAATAACTGTGCAATGAAGCAGTGACAAGAAAGTCATCTTATTTATGTACCATAACAAGATCATCCTGTGTGATGGAATATGGCAAGAAAACTACCCTATGTGATGAATAACACTAAAGTTTGTGATGGCATATAGCATGAAAACCATTCTGTATGGATTCAGAGCATAAAACAAATTCCATCCACACAGAGCAAAAAACTAATGTGAAGGACCTAGGAGTGAAAATGTTAGAGAATCTCACTTTCGAAGATCACAAGTGTCTCTACCACATCTGCTAGGAAAAAGATAGGATAGAGGACGAGAATCTTCAACACTAGGGATGCCAAACCCATGATGACTCTCTTCAAATCACTTGTTCTCTCTAGACTGGAATATTGCTGTATACTAACGATCCCTTTCAAGGCAGGCGATATTGCTGACCTGGAGAATGTACAGAGGACCTTCATGGCACACATAAGTACGATAAAGCACCTAAATTACTGGAAACGGTTGAAGTCCCTCATTCTTATATCTGGCAGAAAAATACACGATTCACAGATACACGGATTCGCTCTGTAGACTTTGTCCTGTACGGTCACAGGCGCTCGTACACTTCTCAGTCTCCCTACGATCTCCGTTGGGGAGGGGAACCTCTACTATCTCCACGATGTCTCATCGTGTGAGGATTAAACCCAAGACTGCTGTCATCAACGATGCCACGAAGCTTGAACTTGCATCCTCTCCAGTCTAGTCTGAGAGTTAAGTTCTCGAACATTACTACTCTGAAAGAAGCTTTCCTTGTCACCTTTCTGGATGATGAAGAAGCAGACAAGGTACTCACGCCTGCTGCACTGAAGATCTTAGACGACCGTGACTTTACCAGACTGACTCTGTTGTGAAGATCCCCAACGCTTCCTCGATGCTCAAGGTCACGTTTCTGGACGTCACTATGGCGACCAGAGCACTGTCTGATGGCCTGGCCATCTCCTACTACTTTATCAACCTTCGTCAAATTGAACCAGAACGCTTCAGTCATGTAACACCTTGTTTAATATGCTACTCCTACAATCATTCGATTGCCGAATGTCATGTGAAGAACAAGATCTGTTCCACCTGTGGGTTTGAAGGTCACGACTTTCGTTCCTGCACCTCAACTGCTGCTCCCACCTGCATCAACTGTAAGAGTGACCACTATACCCTGGCAGCCAAATGTCCTGTTCGTAAGGAGATCCTTTTAAAGAAACTAAAGGAAGACCTGAAAAAGAGTACTGGCAACTCTCCTACTTATGCTGCTATAGCTAAACTACAGACGACGACAACCAAGATTTTACAAGTCACTCAGCAGCCTCCACCACTCATCGCCTCTCCTCTACCAGATATTTCAACAAAATTTTACTACTGTCTGAAGTATGCACACATGCAAAATGCAGCTAACCCGGGTTGTTTCAATACTACTGTGAATGAAATTCTTGCCCTCAACAATCTGCCATCATTCAACTTCACAGCTAGTCCTGCTTCAGCTGATGTTTTGAAGATTATTCCAAAAATCGTCAGCTTCGAGGCACCAAATGACTTGCAAGACATGATTTCTGCAGAAGCTACCTGATCTACTTCGCAATCCACCAACGAGAGACCACCTCCACCTCAAGCCACCACCACTACTACGGACCAATCAGAGGCCTCGCTGCCCGTCGAGCCTCCACCAACACCCACCAATGAGAGACCACCTCCACCTTCCAACACCAACCAATCACCGACCTCACCTGCCTCTGCGACCAAGCCAACCTTCAATACGCCTGGTATCTCGTTCTACACCACGAAACCACACAATAACGCAATGCTTACCCACGAACTCGTCCACCGGCTCCAAGAAGGGACTATCAAGTTCACCTGTACCACAGAACGACCCATTGGGCTAGACGGTATAATCCACCACCTCAGCCATCCGGGTCCAGATCCATCAATCCACTTTAAAGTGTACCATATCTCAAGAACGAAGTTCACCAATCTCTCCAATGGCCCAGTTTCATAACTTGCTTGCGACTATTCACATCCTAGCTGACGATCCAGCCTGCCCTGCTGCATCACCAAAACAAGCATCAGAGGCCCAAGACTGTTCAACTGCCTCCCAGCATACATAAGGGGGATTATCAATAGATCCTTGGCGGTCTTCAAGAAGGCACTGGACAGGCACCTAAAGTCAGTACCTGATCAGCCAGACTGTGGTTCGTGCATAGGTTTGCATGCAGCTGGCAGTAACAGCCTGGTTGATTAGGCCCTGATCCACCGTGAGGCCTGGTTGTGGAAACTTATTTTGGGCTCCCAAAATATTCCACAAAACGTTTCACAGTGCTTGAGCTTTAAGAGCCCATAATATACTAGCATAACATTTGTACATAATATTTGCCCTTCTAGGAAGATTTACGTAGTTACACAAAGTAGAAAATAACCATAGGAATTATTTATACAGTTTTAGGACCTAAATAGGTAGGAATAGAGCTATTATAGTAGTATCAGATAGCTAGCGTTTCAAATTCAAATGAAGTCAGTTAAGAGACGTTAGCTAATTCAGTTACGCATCAGAGGTCATAAAGAGAAGAAGTGACACTTGAGTAGCCAGGAAACCGATATTACTCACTTGGATTGGGGAACTACAAGACCATCAAAGCTTTCCCAAGTACCGAGGATACTTACTAGTATCCAGACGAGCCCTGAGGACTAGACACTCGTTCCTGACAACATAACTGGCCAATCTTTCTGATGGAGCGTGAGTTGAACGTTCGCCGGTTAACGAGGTGGGTGGAGAAACACCGAAAGTTCGCCACTAATGAGGTACTGAGAGTAAGGACGCATATTACTCCATCATTTCAAGTCAGTTAGTTTAATATGTTTATTATGCACCCCATACCCATCCTGTGGGCGGTAGTCAAAAGATTACAGAGGTACATAATGGGTCCAGGGACTGGGCCTCAAAGTTTTGATAGCTGAGCAAGTTACAGAGGTAATGAATTCACAATTTACAAAGGTAATGAACTCACAATTTACAAAGGTAATGAACTCCAGGTAGGTCTAGTCACAATCATGACAAGTTACAAAGGTATTTACAGATTACAGAGGTACACAATGGGTCCAGGGACCGGGCTCCAAAGTTTTGATGGCTGAACTAGGTACAAGGTAATGAACTCACAAGTTACAAAGGTAATGAATACTGTAAGAATGGTTACTTACGTTTATACATGGCTGCAATCATGAACAAATTTTAGAGTAATGAGCAATTCACACTTCCACACCCGGTCACAACTGTAGTGAGTTATTGGTGCAAATGTTGATTGCTGAGTCTCTCTCTCACACACACACACACACACACACACACATACAAATTCATACACACACACACATAAACACACACACACACACACACACACAAACTCATACACACACATGCACACACACTCATACACACACACACACACACACACTCATACACACACACACACTCATACACACAC
The DNA here is from genome assembly GCF_038502225.1 of Cherax quadricarinatus. NCBI lineage: Eukaryota > Metazoa > Arthropoda > Malacostraca > Decapoda > Parastacidae > Cherax > Cherax quadricarinatus. The sequence goes on along the minus strand of NC_091303.1, from coordinate 27,285,340 downwards.
ACACTCATACTCACACACACACACACACACACACACACACACACACACACACACACACACATACCTCGACCGCGACAGAACACAAGAAGAAAGGACTACACTGAAAGAGAGGGTACAGAGACGCAAGGAGGAACGAGAAGCAATGAAAATGAGCAGGACCCAGACACAGGAGGAAGGGCAAACACACCCCACAGAATCTCCCACCAAAAGACTCCACCCGCGACATTCCCAACGCAACTGAGCAACCTATACTACAACCCACTCACTGTTCCCTCTGCCACCAATCCCCATATCACAAACCTCACCCCAACAGCTGTCCCTTATGGGCATTCTGACCCCACCCCCATCAACACAAACCCCACCTACACCACAGCCCCATATAGGCCCCCACCAAGGCTCTCGCTCCCCCAACCCCAATATTCTTGCATGACCACAATGATAGAAAAGAAACTAAAGGTTTGGTACACAAACGCGGATGGAATAATGAATAAACATGAGGAGTGGAATGAAAGAATCAGTGAAAAATCCCCAGACATCATAGCAGTCACAGAAACAAAACTCGCTGAGACAATAACAGACACAATCTTCCCAACAGGATATCAGATCCTGAGGAAAGATAGAAGGAGTAGAGGGGGAGGAGGGGTTGCACTGCTCATAAAACACCGATGGGGATTTGAGGAAATGGAAGGCATGGACATGATTGGAGAAAGATACTACATTGTAGGTACAATTCAGTCCGGAGAACATAAAGTAGTCATTGGAGTGATGTATAACCCACCACAGAACTGCAGGAGGCCAAGAGAGGAGTACGAAGAAAACAACAGGGTGATGGTGGACACACTGGCTGAGGTGGCAAGAAGAGCTCACTCGAGCAGAGCAAAGTTACTGGTAATGGGCGATTTCAACCACAGGGAGATCGACTGGGAAAACCTGGAGCCACATGGGGGTCCCGAAACATGGAGAGCCAAGATGATGGATGTGGTACTTGAAAACCTCATGCATCAACATGTCAGGGACACAACCAGAGAGAGAGGGGAGGATGAGCCAGCAAGACTGGATCTTGTGTTCACCCTGAGCAGTTCAGACATTGAGGACATCACTTATGAGAGGCCCCTTGGAGCTAGCGATCATGTGGTTCTGAGTTTTGACTATATAGTAGAGTTACAAGTGGAGAAGGTAACAGGAACTGAAGGGGACAGGCCAAACTATAAAAGGGGGGACTACACAGGTATGAGAAACTTCCTGCAGGAGGTTCAGTGGGACAGAGAAATGGTAGGAAAATCAGTAAACGAGATGATGGAATATGTGGCAACAAAGTGAAAGGAGGCAGAGGAAAGTTTTGTTCCCAAGGGAAACGGAAATAATAGGAAGACCAAAACGAGTCCTTGGTTTACCCGAAGGTGTAGGGAGGCAAAAACTAAGTGCAACAGAGAATGGAAAAGGTACAGGAGGCATAGGACCCAGGAAAACAAGGAGATTAGTAGAAGAGCCAGAAACGAGTATGCACAGATAAGGAGGGAGGCCCAGCGACAGTATGAAAACGACATAGCATCGAAAGTCAAATCGGACCCGAAACTGCTGTATAGGGTGACAGACTGCCAGCGTGTCAGCGTGCCTCGTTGTGCTCCCGGTTTTCTCGTGTTTTCACGGTCGCTCTTACGTGCTAGAACTTTAATTTGTGTCATCAATCCTATACGATACATCCCTCTAGCGCCTGGAACCAATCTTGGGCGGAAAACATTATATACTGAGTCAAAAAAGGAGAATTAGTGTGCACTGCGTAGCAGAGTTTACTGCCAGAGGGGAATCATAGGCCTGTCCCGTGTGGAAAAAAATAATAATAATTGAACTTTTCATGTCAGAGGAAAGAAAGTCTCCCTGATAACATTGAGTATACATAGTGTATAGTGTATACTACAGTGGCTCCCTAGTATATTGATGATAAAGGCTAAAGTGTCATTTGAAAACAGGTGAATTTGTAAATGAAGTGATAAGCCTATAGAGGAAGGTGCCAGAAGTCGCCAGAAACTTACCACAGGTCAGCTGTTTTTAATAATCTTACTGGCCTGCTAGTGTACTCGCATATAATCTAGTGATACCAGTGAATAGCAGAATACAGTGTTGTAGTAGCAACTAACCAGTATTATAATGGTACTTAGTGGAGTGGAGTGACTTTCATTAGTTTCTTTTCTTGAAATACGAGACGTTACTGTGAATTTCATATAACCTGTAGTTACCAGCGGTCGCAATATACACAACGAGAAGCAATTATTACTACAGAAAAAGCGTCCTTCCTCCAAAATTTGCACCAGTCAACTATAGTGATAATATAGCATTTATTGTGGTGGAGACGGAAAAAAAAAATAGAAAGCCAGATACAGCGATTGATAAACAAGGAGGTGACCGTTCGTCATTGTAGGAGCTGCCAGATATCACCGGCTCTTCAACACGCAAGTTATACTGTTGTATCAGTCAAATCACATATTACTCGGGTAGATAATTTCCAGTAGATCCTTCATGTGTTAGCTCAAATCACCGACCAGTATGTTTTAAATAAGTGACCCACTGATCAGAGCAGATCGACTGGTCCGGACCCTTGACTGGTCCGAACCCTTGACTGGTCCGAACCCGGGACTGGTTTCAAACAGTTTCGTTGGACAATAAAGCAGACTGTAAACGGATGGGGTTGTAGGCGCCCTTATAAACACAAACATTAAAAATCAGGAATGTGACGGTAAGCTGTCCAATATACAAAAAGAGTTAGAAACAGAAATACAAATAGCTAGAGCTTCATTTAAGGTATTAATATAATATTCAAGAGGTTGCTAGTAGAATTGCAGTAAATCAACCATTCAAATCATTATGAAGCTGTGTGTAGTCTGTGGTCAGTCAAACAAACGGGCTTCCACATGGATAAACTGTCATTTTTGTGGAAATTGGTGTCACGCCCCTTGTGCAGATATCCCAGAACTAGCTACAAGCAGTATTAAAACAGAGAAGTGTTTCTGGGTATGCCCAAATGAGGAAAATCTGTGGACTAAAATCACAAGGGTATTAAAAGAGGACAACATCAAAGCTGCTTTCATAGAAAACCTGGAAGCTTTCTACAACAGATGGGAACATAAAAAGTCTGGGCTGAATGGTACTGCCCTTGATACTGGCCATGTAGTCAGAAACTGTAAGGCTGGAGGTGATGTCCTGGGAGACAGTAATAGTAAAGCTGGAGGTGCTGTCCTGGGAGACAGTAATGGTGAAGCTGGAGGTGCTGTCCTGGGAGACAGAAATAGTGAAGCTGGAGATACTGTCCTGGGAGACAGTAATGGTGAAGCTGGAGATTTTGTCCAGGTAGTCGGGAATTATACGCAGGAAGGAATACATATAAATGACCTCACAGGGGACAGGAGCCATAGTAGGGAAACAAGTGTAGTCAAAGATAAGATAAAACCAATATTGCAAACTAGAAATTCCGCAAGAAATAGCAAACAAGAGGACTCAAATAGCAATAGTGAGGATAAATTACCAAAAACAAATGGTGGGAGCTCCATTGTTGGTGCTAGGGAGGATAGAAGTAAGACAGGGAAACATGCACCAACAGGGAATACAGTCACAGAAACCCAAGGCAAGCAGAAACCAAGCCTGTGCACATACTATGCACTTGGTATCTGCTGGCATGGGAAATCTGGAAAAACAGATGGGACGTGCAACTATGACCACCCTAGAAAATGCCATGCCCATATGACAACAGGAAAATGCAAACTCCCTTCCTGTAAGCTTTTTCACCCTGAAATGTGTACCTCTTCAGTACAGGAAAGACTGTGCTATAACTTAAATTGCCAGGCATACCATCTAAAGGGGACAAAAATATACAAAACATCCAGGCCATGGGAAAACCTGGGTAGCCACAGCCACTCAAGAGGGAGAGGTTTTTTAGTGCCAGGAAGGAAAAAAAACTGGCAGGAAATGGCAGAAATCGTACACCAAATCCAGTCATTCCTGGAGTGGAACCACAGTCGATGGCCTCCACTCCAAACCAACAGATACAGATACTAATGCCGGAAAAAAAATCCCCCCCCCAGTACAAACAATACCACCAGTCCGATAACATTCTTCTTTGCAAATATACAGGGTCTAAAGCCAGCAACAAACAACAAAATACCTTTCATCCGTGGACTGCTTGCAGAGGCAAAGGCAATGTTCACGGCTTTCACTGAGACCCACATAAAGGATCACTTGGACAATGAAATATGGATCCCAGGTTACAACCTATACAGATGTGACAGAGTGAACAGGCAAAAGGGGGGGGTTGGCCTGTACATTGCAGAGTCACTTGTTTGCACAGAACTGCTTAATGCCTCAAATGACGTAGTGGAAGTTTTAGCAGTAAAGGTCGAGAACCAAAACCTAGTCATTGTGGTAGTCTACAAGCCTCCGGATGCAACATCCCAGCAATTCCAGGAACAGCTGTTAAAAATTGACCACTGTCTGGAAAATCTTCCAGCTCCTGCACCCAACATCTTGCTCCTGGGGGATTTCAACTTAAGGCACCTAAAATGGAGGAATATAGCAAATAATATTGTTGCAGTAATAACACCAGGAGGCAGCTCTGATGAAAACTCACACTCACACGAGCTTTTAAATCTCTGCACAAAATTCAATTTAAACCAGCAAATAATAGAGCCTACTAGACTGGAGAATACACTAGACCTCATATTCACTAACAATGATGATCTGATAAGAAATGTCACCATATCAAAAACAATATACTCAGATCACAACATAATTGAGGTTCAGACATGTATGCGAGGAGCCCCAGACCGACAAAATGAGACTAGTCACGAGGGAGCATTCACCAAATTCAACTTCAATAACAAAAACATAAAGTGGGACGAAGTAAACCAAGTCCTAACCGATATAAGCTGGGAAGATAT